>NW_028136830.1:75000-77500 GCF_965140915.1 Aythya marila | reverse complement strand
TTAGGGTTAGGGTTAGGGTTAGGGTTAGGGTTAGGGTTAGGGTTAGGGTTAGGGTTAGGGTTAGAGTTAGTGTTAGTGTTCTCTTAGGGTTAGGGTTAGGGTTAGGGTTAGGGTTAGGGTTAGGGTTATTGTTCTCTTAGTGTTAGGGTTAGGGTTAGGGTTAGGGTTAGGGTTAGGGTTATTGTTCTCTTAGGGTTAGGGTTAGGGTTAGGATTAGGGTTATGGTTAGGGTTAGGGTTAGGGTTGGGTTAGCGTTTTAGTGTTAGGGTTAGAGTTAGGGTTAGAGTTAGGGATAGGGTTAGGTTTAGGGTTAGAGTTAGGGTTAGGGTTAGGGTTAGTGTTCTCCTAGGGTTAGGGTTAAGTTTAGGGTTTGTGTTAGGGTTAGGGTTAGGGTTAGGGTTAGGGTTAGGGTTAGGGTTAGGGTTAGGGTAATGGTTTGAGTTAGAGTTAGGATTAGGTTTAGGGTTAGTGTTAGGGTTAGTGTTCTCTTAGGGTTAGGGTTAGGGTTAGTGTTAGGGTTAAGTTTAGGGTTAGTGTTAGGGTTAGGGTAAGGGTTAGGGTTGTCTTAGGGTTAGGGTTAGGGTTAGGGTTAGGGTTAGGTTTAGAGTTACGGTAAGGGTTAGGGTTAGGGTTAGGGTTAGGGTTAGGGTTAGGGTTACGGTTAGGGTTAGGGTTAGGGTTAGGGTTCTCTTAGGGTTAGGGTTAGGGTTAGGTTTAGTGTTAGGGTTAGTGTTAGTGTTCTCTTACGGTTAGGGTTAGAGTTAGGGTTAGGGTTAGGGTTAGGGTTAGGGTTAGGGTGAGGGTTTGCTTTAGAGTTAGGGTTAGGTTTAGGGTTCGGGTTGGGTTTAGGGTTAGGGTTCTCTTAGGGTTAGAGTTAGGGTAAGGGTTAAGTTTAGGGTTAGGGTTAGGGTTAGTGTTCTCTTAGGGTTAGGGTTAGGGTTAGGGTTAGGGTTAGGGTTAGGGTTAGGGTTAGGGTTAGGGTTAGGGTTAGGGTTAGGGTTAGGGTTAGAGTTAGTGTTCTCTTAGGGTTAGGGTTAGGGTTATGGTTAGGGTTAGGGTTATGGTTAGGGTTAGGGTTAGAGATAGGGTTAAGGATAGTGTTCTCTTAGGGTTAGGGTTAGGTTTAGGGTAAGGTTTAGGGTTAGGGTTAGGGTTAGGGTTAGGGTTAAGGTTAGGGTTATTGTTAGGATTAGGGTTTTCTGAGGGTTAGCGTTAGGCTTAGGGTTAGGGTTTTATTAGTGGTCGGGATATGGCAAGGGTTAGGTTTAGTGTTAGGGTTAGGTTTAGGGTAATGCTTAGGTGTAGCGTTAGGGTTAGGGTTAGGGTTAGGGTTAGGGTTAAGGTTAGGGTTAGGGTTAGGGTTAGGGTTAGGGTTAGGGTTAGGGTTAGGGTTAGGGTTAGGGTTAGGGTTAGGTTTAGGGTTAGGGTTAGGGTTAGTGTTATGGTTAGGGTTAGGGTTAGGGTTCTCTTAGGGTTAGGGTGAGGGTTAGTGTTAGGTTTAGTGTTAGGGTTAGGGATAGGGTTAGGGTTAGGGTTAGGGTTAGGGTTAGGGTTGTTTTAGGGTTAGGGTTAGGGTTAGGGTTAGGGTTAGGTTTAGAGTTAGGGTAAGGGTTAGGGTTAGGGTTAGGGTTAGGGTTAGGGTTAGGGTTACGGTTAGTGTTAGGGTTAGGGTTAGGTTTAGGGTTAGGGTTAGGGTTAGGTTTAGGGTTACGGTTAGGATTAGGGTTAGGGTTAGGGTTCTCTTAGGGTTAGGGTTAGGGTTAGGATTAGGTTTAGTGTTAGGGTTAGTGTTAGTGTTCTCTTACGGTTAGGGTTAGAGTTAGGGTTAGGTTTAGGGTAAGGTTTAGGGTTAGGGTTAGGGTTAGGGTTAGGGTTAAGGTTAGGGTTATTGTTAGGATTAGGGTTTTCTGAGGGTTAGCGTTAGGCTTAGGGTTAGGGTTTTATTAGTGGTCGGGATATGGCAAGGGTTAGGTTTAGTGTTAGGGTTAGGTTTAGGGTAATGCTTAGGTGTAGCGTTAGGGTTAGGGTTAGGGTTAGGGTTAGGGTTAAGGTTAGGGTTAGGGTTAGGGTTAGGGTTAGGGTTAGGGTTAGGGTTAGGGTTAGGGTTAGGGTTAGGGTTAGGGTTAGGGTTAGGGTTAGGGTTAGGGTTAGGGTTAGGGTTAGGGTTAGGGTTAGTGTTATGGTTAGGGTTAGGGTTAGGGTTCTCTTAGGGTTAGGGTGAGGGTTAGTGTTAGGGTTAGTGTTAGGGTTAGGGATAGGGTTAGGGTTAGGGTTAGGGTTAGGGTTGTTTTAGGGTTAGCGTTAGGGTTAGGGTTAGGGTTAGGTTTAGAGTTAGGGTAAGGGTTAGGGTTAGGGTTAGGGTTAGGGTTAGGGTTAGGGTTACGGTTAGTGTTAGGGTTAGGGTTAGGTTTAGGGTTAGGGTTAGGGTTAGGTTTAGGGTTACGGTTAGGGTTAGGGTTAGGGTTAGGGTTCTCTTAGGGTTAGGGTTAGGGTTAGGATT
>NW_028136830.1:45000-47500 GCF_965140915.1 Aythya marila | reverse complement strand
TTAGTGTTCTCTTAGGGTTAGGGTTAGGGTTAGGGTTAGGGTTAGTGTTAGTGTTCTCTTAGGGTTAGGGTTAGGGTTAGGGTTAGGGTTAGGGTAAGGGTTAGGGTTAGGGTTAGGGTAAGTGTTTGGGTTAGAGTTAGGGTTAGGTTTAGGGTTAGGATTACGGTTAGGGTTAGGGTTCTCTTAGATTTAGAGTTAGGGTTAGGGTTAGGGTAGGGTTAGGGTTAGGGTTAGGTTTAGGGTTAGGGTTAGGGTTAGGGTTAGGGTTAGGTTAGGGTTAGGGTTAGGGTTAGGGTTAGGGTTAGGGTTAGGGTTAGGGTTAGGGTTAGGGTTAGGGTTAGGGTTAGGGGTTAGGGTTAGGGTTAGGGTTTCTTAGGTTTAGGGTTAGGGTTAGGGTTAGGGTTAGGGTTAGGGTTAGGGTTAGGGTTAGGGTTTGAGTTAGTGTTCTCTTAGGGTTAGGGTTAGGGTTATGGTTAGGGTTAGGGTTAGGGTTAGGGTTAGGGTTAGGGTTAGGGTTAGGGTTAGGTTTAGGGTTAGGGTAAGGTTTAGGGTTAGGGTTAGGATTAGGGTTAGGGTTAGGGTTAGGTTTAGGGTAAGGGTTAGGGTTAGGGTTAGTGTTCTCTTAGGGTTAGGGTTAGGGTTAGGGTTAGGGTTAGGGTTACGGTTAGGGTTAGCGTTAGGTTTAGGGTTAGGGTTAGGTTTCTCTTAGGTTTAGGGTTAGGGTTAGGGTTAGGGTTAGGGTTAGGTTTAGGGTTAGGGTTAGGGTTAGGGTTAGGGTTAGGGTTAGGGTTAGGGTTAGGGTTAGGGTTAGGGTTAGGGTTAGGGTTAGGGTTAGGTTTAGGGTTAGGGTTAGGGTTAGGGTTAGGGTTAGTGTTCTCTTAGGGTTAGGTTTAGGGTTAGGGTTAGGGTTAGGTTTAGGGTTACAGTTAGGGTTAGGGTTAGGGTTAGGGTTAGGGTTAGGGTTAGGGTTAAGGTTAGGGTAAGTGTTTGGGTTAGAGTTAGGGTTAGGTTTAGGGTTAGGATTAGGGTTAGGGTTAGGGTTCTCTTAGGTTTAGAGTTAGGGTTAGGGTTAGGGTTAGTGTTAGGGTTACGGTTAGGGTTAGGGTTAGGGTTAGGGTTAGGGTTAGGGTTAGGGTTAGGGTTAGGGTTAGGGTTAGGGTTAGGGTTAGGGTTAGGGTTAGGGTTAGGGTTAGGGTTTGAGTTAGTGTTCTCTTAGGGTTAGGGTTAGGGTTATGGTTAGGGTTAGGGTTAGGGTTAGGGTTAGGGTTAGGGTTAGGTTTAGGGTTATGGTTAGGGTTAGCGTTAGGTTTAGGGTTAGGGTTAGGTTTCTCTTAGGTTTAGGGTTAGGGTTAGGGTTAGGGTTAGGTTTAGGGTTAGGGTTAGGGTTAGGGTTAGGGTTAGGGTTAGGGTTAGGGTTAGGGTTAGGGTTAGGGTTAGGGTTAGGGTTAGGGTTAGGGTTAGGGTTCTCTTAGGGTTAGGGTTAGGGTTAGGGTTAGGGTTAGTGTTAGGGTTAGGGTTCTCTTAGGGTTAGGGTTAGGGTTAGGGTTAGGGTTAGGGTTCTCTTAGGGTTAGGGTTAGGGTTAGGGTTAGGGTTAGGGTTAGGGTTAGGGTTAGGGTTAGGGTTAGGGTTAGGGTTAGGGTTAGGGTTAGGGTTAGGGTTAGGGTTAGGGTTAGGGTTAGGGTTTGAGTTAGTGTTCTCTTAGGGTTAGGGTTAGGGTTAGGGTTAGGGTTAGGGTTATGGTTAGGGTTAGGGTTATGGTTAGGGTTAGAGTTAGGTTTCTCTTAGGTTTAGGGTTAGGGTTAGGGTTAGGGTTAGGTTTAGGATTAGGGTTAGGGTTAGGGTTAGGGTTAGGGTTAGGGTTAGGGTTAGGGTTAGGGTTAGGGTTAGGTTAGGGTTAGGGTTCTCTTAGGGTTAGGGTTAGGGTTAGGGTTAGGGTTAGGGTTAGGGTTAGGGTTAGGGTTAGGGTTAGGGTTAGGGTTAGGGTTAGGGTTAGGGTTAGGGTTAGGGTTAGGGTTAGGGTTAGGGTTAGGGTTAGGGTTAGGGTTAGGGTTAGGGTTAGGGTTAGGATTAGGGTTAGGGTCAGGGTTAGTGTTCTCTTAGGGTTAGGGTTAGGGTTAGGGTTAGGGTTAGTGTTAGTGTTCTCTTAGGGTTAGGGTTAGGGTTAGGGTTAGGGTTAGGGTTAGGGTAAGGGTTAGGGTTAGGGTTAGGGTTAGGGTTAGGGTTAGTGTTCTCTTAGGGTTAGGGTTAGGGTTAGGGTTAGGGTTAGGGTTAGGGTAAGGGTTAGGGTTAGGGTTAGGGTAAGTGTTTGGGTTAGAGTTAGGGTTAGGTTTAGGGTTAGGATTACGGTTAGGGTTAGGGTTCTCTTAGGTTTAGAGTTAGGGTTAGGGTTAGGGTAGGGTTAGGGTTAGGGTTAGGTTTAGGGTTAGGGTTAGGGTTAGGGTTAGGGTTAGGTTTAGGGTTAGGGTTAGGGTTAGGGTTAGGTTTAGGGTTAGGTTTAGG
>NW_028136832.1:0-12228 GCF_965140915.1 Aythya marila | reverse complement strand
CAAGAGTGAAGCAATTTATTTCCATAAATGTAGGTGTGAGGCAAAAAATTGGGTGTTCCCCAAAGCAAAGGATGTGGAAGGCTAGCCAGTGTTCCATGTGGTTAACAGGGACATTGTGGACACCTTCCCATCACAGACTGCCAATGACTCTCCAGCACTAGCAGCTGCAACCTTCCCTGCCCCAGCCATAGGCCGTCCTCAGGAAGCAGCTGCCAATCACACTGCATTGTGCAGCGATTTCATGCTGGGACAAAATATCCCCACCACAGGCTGTGATGAACTCATCAAACATATTCTTCCCTGGAAATTAATGGAACTTGAACCTCAGTCTCCAAAGGCAAAAAGGTCAAGTTTTAACTCACAAGAAACTCAACTTCAGCACTGTTGAATTTGCTTTGTTTAGAATCAGACTTTGTGATTCTGAGAAGCCAGTTGTCCTGTTGGTCCTCTTCAGAGCAGGTCCACCAGCCTGTATGACAACCACTGGGGCCTTCCAAGATAAAGCAAAATGATTTGGTGGTTGCAATCTTCATTATAGCTCTGTGGCTCCTCTCTGAAGGAGACAGTTGTAAATTTAGTTGCTGGTTCTGAAAGATTTTGAAGTAAAAAGTGTCAAAATGGGAATTAAGAAGACTGGAGACATGAGTCACCAGCATCAAAAAAGTAGACACAGCTAAAAGAGTTTAATTCTGCTGCAGGGAACGAAAAAAAGAGAAATGCTAAAGAAAGAACACAGGCACTTTGCACTTCCTAACATGCAATATCATGAACTTAAGGAGGATTATTATGGTCCATAAGTTCCACAGTCAAACTAGACTTTCAGCTTTGGTGCTCCCTGGTCCTATTAACTGTTAATCAGAAGAAAATCCTTTATGAGAGAATATAATATTGTGATAAATATAGAAATTTATTATCTCATTTTATCTTGTGCAAATCATATGGGATATAACTAGATAGGAAGCTGCAGTAAGGTAGTTTCTAAATATCCTTTATTTTCTCTAACTGATATCACTGAGAGTGTGTAACAATTTATTAACATAATCTATATATCCAATATTAATACAGGAATAATTTGGAACAATAGAGTGACTGTGCTGAATATGTGGGAATTTGTAAGAAAGAAAGCCAGGACATAAAGAACAGAAAACCTAGAGGAGGAAAAAGATGGAAAAATAACATGTAAAGACATAAGCTGCAGGAGATAGTTGTGCCACAGGAAGGCGTATAATTGGGAAACTGTAAGCAAGCAAACAGCAAAACAACAGGGGAAAGAACAACCTCAGGTATCATAATAAAACTTGACAAATTTGCAGGGTTAAATGCCCTTCCCTGTATGTCTCTAAATACATATAAACCGTTACAAATATTCATCAGTGATGAAGAAAGCATTAAAAAAAGGAGAGGCGAGGGGACCACTGATGTGCTAGAAGCGTCACCATTACCCACTAGCCCGCGGTACGTGGCTAGCCCCAGGGGGGCTCTGCAAGCTGAGGGATCTCACTGCACAGGAGGCACCCAGGACCTTTGCCTGTGCTGGTGACTTGGAATAGTTGGTTTCAGTCCCTCCGAAATCAAATGTAAAAGTCTTAAGTCTGCACACCACCTAAGCAAGCACATCTTCACCTGTTCCTATGTGCTAAGTATAATGGCACAGTATTTTTTAGTCCTTATACTGTTTAAGCTACATCTTGGCTCTCATTCCCCAGCTTTAGAAATATCCCATCCTTCTTTTCATTTCTTAACCAAATAAGGAATATTCACCTTCTTTCTTCCTCTTTCTCCATGCCTGAAGAGCTCATGAAAAAAAGCAGATCCACAGACATTTTTTAAAGGGTGATGAATATGCTTGCCCAGAAAGACAAGAGATTTCACTGTCAAAACCTGGGGCTATACCGAGAAAAATAATAAAAAGATTAGGGGAGAGGAGTTTTTCAGGTCTAGAACCATAGCCTTGTAACAAGGATAGCCCCTTTTGTTCTCAATCTCTTTTAACTTTCTTTTTCCCTCGTAACAGTTGCCCAGTGGTTATGAAGAGCTCCAGTCCTGCATTTCAACTAAGGGGCCCTTCTTTATTCTCTCAGAAGAGGGCTGTCTCAAGAGCACCATGCTAAAGTGCTAAGTTATCATCAGGCTGGGGCTTTCGTGCAACTGTTTGTGTGTGTGTGAAACAAGCTCTCAACATGTTAGTAAGAAGCCTTTAACCCAGATTACGCCACCTCTCTTTCTATAGTGTTCTTTTAGGGCAGAGTGTGAAAGGTCACCCTCTCAGGCTGGATAGCAGTACTCAACCAATTACAGTGCGCCAGTGTTTCCACAAAAGAGGTTTCGAGCCCACAGCTACAAAAGATTTTACGTGTCTGATTTTCAAAAACACAATTACAAAAGGAGGAGGCTCGCTTATGTCTATTTTGGGCCCTGAATGATTTTTTTGTTTAGTGGGGAAAAAAAAATCAATTCTGCTTCTCCAAAGAGGTCTGAAAAATGTGGTCAGCCCAGCACCTATGCTATTTAAAGAGCAAAACCTCTAATCCCTCAGGTTCAAGTAGGTGTGATTCAGGAGTCCTGTAGCTGCCAGAATAATAGGATGGGTTATCTGAGAATATGAGTAGGCTGGCTTTATGAAAACAATATTTACAGCAAGTGGTATAATGACTTTGAATTACACCTTGCATCTGCCTCCCTGTTCCGCTTTCTATTCCTGACACCTTTAAAATTGTGAATTTCTTTTGCACAGGTACATTTTCAAACTGAACCCTCTGACTAAAGTTTCATCATTATCCTAAATGTAAGTTCCTCAGAAGTATGCATGAGAACAAGCCAGCAGCCCACGTCCTTCTGCAGTGAGCTATACTGAAGTCAATGCAATGACATTTGTGTTGCTCATTGTGTATCTCAACAGGGAGCTCACTGCAAATGTGGTGAGAGGAATCCTTCCCTGAGCATTAGCCATCTTAGAAGTCCTAAGGCAGAGAGTTCTCCATTTAATCTGGAGACCCAGTTCCTTCCATTACTCTGCATAGCTAAAGGTCTCTCATTAGTTAGGGAAAAAATCTCAAATGCTTTTAAATTGTGTGCTTCGGTATTCAAAAGATAGAGGATTTAGGCCATCAGCTCTTCCTAGTTAGTTCTCAGGGAACGCTCCATGCTTTCAGCCTAATTGTTAAATCAAATAACATTACAGTGAATCTTTCAAAACTATCTAGGAGTGTTGAGTAGGTACTGCAATTAAATAGGCAACCTAGAAAATCTCAACCTGAAAGTCTCATTATTTCCAGTATGCCCATCACACTGGCACCTCAGTGCCTGTGTTTAGAAATTTTTGTATTTCTCTCTCTAAGAAAGAGTTATATTTTCTATTCTCTTTCTTCTGGACCCCTGGAAAACCTATTAAAATCACAGAAAATGAGACTCTTTTGTAGGGGCAGGTAACAACTAGAGAGATTGAATAAAGCAGGACACCAGAATCGGCAGTAAAATATTCCTGGAATCAGAAGCTGTAGATAAATTGCTGCAATAGCATGCATTTGAAAAATTAGGACAGGAAGAGAGCTTTTTATTGTAAATCATGTAGAAGACCTACAAAGTCAGAGAAGAAAACCAAAGGCTGGTGCTATGTATGTCAGGGTAGAAAAACAAAGTCCATGGGATTCCTAAGAAGCTCCATGGAGATAAGAGCCGCCTATGCTACAAACTCCTCTGGTGGTTCTGGGAAAACTGGTTAAAATTCCTGTAGCTCATTGTATGTATCTGCAAAATGATTACTGATGTAATTCTCAAATGTGTTGTGAGATTTACTTGCCAAGTTTTGGGGATTCTTGAAAGAGAAGAGCCAAGAGAAGTTTCACACCATCTCACAGAAGATATATGCAAGATTTTATATGAACTTATCTACATGCTTCTATATGGATTCCCCGAGAGTTAAAATAAAACAGCACTTGCTGCACATTTACAGCAATTGTCCCATGTCTTTTTCTCTTCTCCCTCCATTCAATGAACTGTTAAAAGGCCAAGAAGAACTGTTGTGCAGATGATATGAAACTAAAGAACTTGTGGTAGGTGTTACACATTTTGGTACCATCTGTGCTATCTAATCCCAGCCAAAACAGTCTCCTGTTCCTATGTAACTCTGAATCTCACTGGAAAAGGGGGGGAGTAGTGTGACTGGCTCAAACCCTCCTGTGTAGGAGTATTATTATCAGTGTTTGCAAATTTTTTCCCTCTTTATAACTACCATAACTCTTCTTTAAAACCCCTCATCTGGCTGCTGGCCTACTACAGAGACTGAGCTATCTACAGAAAAATGGCTTATGTTTGGTTGGTTCACTTCTGGTGTGTTGGAGGGAATCTTCTCCCATGGGAAAACGGTCTACTCACATAAAAAGTTCTTGTCTCATTTCCTTAATTTTTCACGTTGCCTTGCAGTGTTCTTCGCCCTACTTTGGGTCAGGAACACAGAAACATCCTGATGACACATTTTGTAGCACAACTCAAGACAAGCATTTCCTGGAAATCATTCTGGATTGAAACCACTTGTGAAAGATGTTTTCAGACATTGGTGCCATTGTAGCTTCCCATAAGACTTGAAAGTACTTTGTGTTTTGTTTGATTCTTTTTTTTTATTATTTTTATTTTTTATTTTTTTAATATTCAATCCATATCCTGATCTGCTCTCAGGGAGTTTGCTCTTCCCTAAAAGTTTATGGGAAAACTTGTTTGTGCCAGGGGTTCACACATGTACACACATTAGTCATCTTATATGGGACATACATACAATGTTGTCATCACTGTCAAACATAATAAAAGTAAGGCTAAAACACTTAGCCACATATTGATCTGCTTCTGTATCTTCTGTAGTATACTTAGTGTAATAAGGTCTTTCTACAGAGCTCTAATGCAGGGAACAGCATGCTTCCTGGAACTGTTTGCTTTGGAAACAATAGAGGAAGCATCTGATCTTAAACTTGCCCATTGTTCTGCTATTCTGCTGTTGTCATATAATCCTTGGGAACCTGTGGCCCTTGTAAGAAACACAAAAGAGAATCTGATTAGGGTAGCCATTACTCTTCACAAGGCTGATTTGTCTTGGCGATATTTTTCTCCAGGAGAAATATTTGAAAGGATTGTTCTAATAGGCAGTGGAGAAAGGAGTGATAGAACTAAGAAATTAAAAACCCAATCAGTCATGAAGGCCATCTCTTGCCCAGACAAAATGATGCTGTATGCCTCTTTCTGTAGTGCTGTGGCAACATCTAGCAATGGATGTTTCCACAACTTTTGTTCATATACAGGGAATAAACATATTTCCCAGAAGTCTACTCCTTTTGTTGTCAATACATATTTTAATTTTAGTCCAAAACACCTGTTTATACTGAAAGCCTAGGCAAAATACTCTGACTTCGTTCATCTGCTGATTAAAAAAAAAAAAAGCAGTTACTGAAAGATGGGAACTTTAAATTACTTAAACTTGATTACTGTAATTGCTGTCAAGACAAACAGAGTTTGCCTTATAATGAAGCAGTAGATATAGCACTGTAGTCTTTCATTGTGCTTCTTAGCAATATTTTTTGTATCTTATTGCCTTTGGAAGATCTCAGCAATAAACTGATTTTTTTTCCACAAATTATCAGCATGTTTGAGACAGAGATTAATATACCACAACAGTACCAAAAAAGTTAAACTCCTGTCTCTGTTTATTCTTTTCCTTAAACTGATCCTTTTCCCTGTAGTTATTTCTTTTGTCTTCTCACTTCACATTACCTGGATCAGATAAATACATGCTCTGTTTAATCTTATTAAAGAAAAATCCACTTAACTATCTTATAGTTAAGTACAAAATCTTAGCTCCAGAACTATGGTTTTGCCCAGGGATATGGAAAAGAGGGAAATGTTTATTCACTGGTATAGACTGGTCTTATTGAGACAAGTGGTCAACCTGTTAATGAGCATGTACAAGGTGAGATTGTATAGTCCAACTTCAAGGGGAAAATTGCCCTTTCCTTTCCTTTCCTTTCCTTTCCTTTCCTTTCCTTTCCTTTCCTTTCCTTTCCTTTCCTTTCCTTTCCTTTCCTTTCCTTTCCTTTCCTTTCCTTTCCTTTCCTTTCCTTTCCTCTCCTCTCCTCTCCTCTCCTCTCCTCTCCTCTCCTCTCCTCTCCTCTCCTCTCCTCTCCTCTCCTCTCCTCTCCTCTCCTCTCCTCTCCTCTCCTCTCCTCTCCTCTCCTCTCCTCTCCTCTCCTCTCCTCTCCTCTCCTCTCCTCTCCTCTCCTCTCCTCTCCTCTCCTCTCCTCTCCTCTCCTCTCCTCTCCTCTCCTCTCCTCTCCTCTCCTCTCCTCTCCTCTCCTCTCCTCTCCTCTTTTTCTCTTTTTAAGAAAGCTAACCAGTTTTCAAAAACAGAGGTATATATTGCCCTACTACTGATTTTCCATTTCTCTTTGTGAGTCACTGAAAATATCTGTTTTTCACTACATTCATATTTTCAGAAAAGAGATAGGCATATACTATTAATCAAGGATTTAAAAAATCTCTCTCCTTTGGTTCATTCATAAGTAATCTTGTGGGTAACAAAAGTGGATCAGGTACCTTTAACAAACTGGTATTTCTAAATTACCCCTGGGTAATTCAGAACGGTAGGTATTTTAATCTCCACAATCCCTAGTATGTATCTATTTATTTTCACTGGCTTTTGGCACCCAGCTGGCAAAAATCCAGCCCTCACGGCAACAGAATTATCAGAAACAATAGGAACTTCAGAGAGGAACACAGACAGAAAGAATGATCAAATTAACAATTATTTTTTTATTTGGTTTCTGCTGGCATCTAGCTGGCATGGACACACACATACAGATACACACACATGAAGTAATACAAGGCAAGAAAAAGCAAGGGAAGAGGAAGAGGGAGTGAAACTGGAACACAATACATGAGGAGAAATCCCCACAGACCCACTACATTTTATTCAAGTTTTCTTGTTTTCCCAAGCCTTGTTAACTGGCATTATTCCACTGCAGAACAGCACAGAAGATAAGAAAAGCTGAATGAGAGCAGCGCTGCCCTGATTCCAACATACTCTGTGTGTATACTTAAAAGTCGCTTTGCCATCCTTTTGCCAAGAAGCACTGTGTGTACGTGTCTGTGTGTGAGAGAGTGTTTATAAGTTTCCAACATCAGGGACATGAGTGACTGTATTTATTAGCTTGTTTACAAATCTCAACAAATCTTTCACAATTTTATGTTGTGTTCATAAAGCTTGCCAAGTTAGGTCCCCAAAACTTCACAAATAACTTTCTAATGGAAGAGATAATACAGTTATCCAACCAGGAGAGGATATCAAACAGCGGGATTTTCAGACAGATTTAAGAGCAGCATAAAGACAAAATGATCTTGGTTAATTGGAGGAATGGTCTTAAATAAACTAACATGTAGTTCAACAGGGGTTATTTTAAAGTGCTACAACCTGCAGGTAAAATGGGTAGCATTTCTGTGAAAGATGATCTAGGAGACATAGCTGATAATGAATTATGTTTCAATCGACTATGTTAGGATACTGAAAAATAAATAAATAAAAAGTAAATGTCCTACTGGAATAATGTGCAACCTGTAGAACACCTGATGATTCTCCTCAGCTCCACTTAACACTGGCATGGTACCAGAAGTGGGAATGGTGTCTCACTTTTGTACTGTAATGTAAGAAAGGTTTGTACCAAACAGGTATGCTGGTCCCCTGGACAGCAACAGCAGAGAGGAGAAGTCCAGGAAACATGACCAACATGGAAAAACTGAGGATTTAATTTTGCTCAAGTCTCAATAAGAGGAGGAGGAAAGAAATGGTAGCATTCTTCAAAAATACAAAACTAAAAGTAAGGATGAAAATGATAACCTCTTCTACAAGCCCACTCTGGCTAACAAGATTTAAGGTATATATAAATGAACATTTTAGGAACTTAAATACTATTGTGTGTTAGGATAGACCACTTAAGGACCTGCAACCCTAGAGGCTGCTAAGACAAAGAAGCACAGGCAAGCACTGCCCAAACCATTGCTTATCCTACCCTAGCATAGAAAAGGACTAGATAATCTCCTGAGGTCCCTTCCTGGCTCACTCCTGATGGTTCCACAATAAAATTTAGGAAATGTCAAAATTATGGGTGTCCATTCCTCATTGTCCTCCACACAGCATGAGCTCCAGCTGGGACGAATTAAGCCACAAGGAAATTATCTCTGCTCTCAGTTCTGGCATCACAGCCTCTCTCAGCAGAGGGGAGGAGTAATGTTCAGCTGAAGTCAAGCTCAGACTCTCCTATCCCAGACACGAACAGGCTCACGCTCTCCTTGGTCAGAGTACATATGCAATCTGGTTATACATACCAGAGCTGGCACATGTTCAGTGCATGCACTTTCAGAAAATGAGGCTACCAAGCTCCAGCAAGTTTCTTCCGACCATGCATGACCTTTTTTTTTTTTTTTTTTTTCCTAGAAGCTTAGAAACTGGATGAAAACTGGGGCAAATTTTCCATAGGGCAGCAAATTGCACAAAGAGAACCACCCTGCCAAGTTTCATTCCCACCCTCCAGAGATGGAAACACTAAATCTTTTCCATGAAACTGGTCTATAATGCATGAGCAGAACAACAATTTTTTTCTGCAACATTCCTTGACCATTTCACTCTAAAGATTTTGTTTGTTTGTTTTGAGGGGAAAATTATTATTATTATTATTATTATTATTATTATTATTATTATTATTATTATTATTATTATTATTATTATTATTATTATATAATAATAATAATAATAATAATAATAATAATAATAATAAATTCCATGCCAGAAATGAAAAATTATTTCAGGCCATTTTGTGAAGTTGGGATAAGTTAGAAATGAAAGCTGAAAAAAAAAAAGAAGATCCTGTTGAAGGTTAATGCCACACAATTAATAGGAGAAAGAATGTAGCATAAGACTGAAAAGAACTTCCAAGGTCAGTTAACCCAGTTCTCCGTTATGCCACTACATTGTATAATCCCATTTATAAATGCATTGAACTCCAAGTTAAAACTAGTTTCATTATTTGCCTTAACTGTGCCTATTAGAAGGCTATTCAAGTGTCAGTCTTCCATTGACTAGAAATCTTCTTCTAATTTGTAACTTAGATTTATTCACAATCAGTTTATCCCATTTGTTCGTGTGCCAGCTCTGTTTACTAATTTAAATAACTTTTTTTTTCCAATTATTTACTTCTCTGATGTTTTATAATGAGTTTTTATATAATATATAATATATAATATATAATGAGTTTTTCTATAATGATGTTTTATAATTTATAATATCACATTGTCAAGTAGCAGTGCTCCTTGTCACACCTACAAGACTTGTATTCTGTTCAATGTCTGGTTTGTACCCTAAGAAGCCCAGGATACCTAAACTTTCATGTGTGTATCAGTTCAGGTGCACCCATTGTAAACCTAACACAAAGTGACAGACCTACAGGAAAAACTTGTCATAAAGACAAGTTACTCCAAAACTGACTGACACCAGCATTTTTCTGAAGGTTCCAGCATTTGTTATTGTACCTGGCTGAATTCAGTATGATCTTAATGTTTTCTTGTTCCTACAACAGTGCTGACACTTGATGGCAGAACCATTTTCAGTTCCAGCTTTTGGAGAAACAGAAGGAGAGTTCTTTAGTGAACAGCTTCTGGAAGCAGGCAAAGGACATCAGAAGACTTCAATAAAAGCAGTTCTGCTCTGTAAGACTATGGAGGGAGAAGTCCAAGAGAATTCAGACAGGAGGGAGTACATGGGTTTAAGTTATCACCCAGAGACCCCAGCTCAGTCACTGTGTGGTCCAGGCAGGACTGACACTACCGCACTCTTGCAGATAACAAGGGGCTCTTTGTAAGACCAAGCCTTGAAACACAGAGACTGCATTTCTTGGAGTACCGAATCCAAACTCCAGCTAAGAGCAAAAGAAGAGTCTAGGGACTCTGGGGACTTTGCAATGATAGTTTAATTAGACTAGCCTTTTCTGTACAACATGACAGCCCTCTGAAAAACTCTGCTTTTTGTTCCTCACTTAAAACTCTATCACTTCTCCTAGTACTGAAATAACCTTTTGACTAGTAACAGGCACGCTGCCTACAAGCAGAGCAACATCCATGGACTAAAACTTGAAGCATTCACCACTAAATGTGCGGCATTTTTTCTGTAAAACAGAAAACGTGCTCTGTCTCAGCTGCTGAAAAGGAGAATTCTTTCCAAAAAAAAAAAAATCTGAAGAAAGTCTGTATTTAGAATACATATTTATAGCATATTTTTTCACATATTTTGTACCTATCTGTCTGGACTTTCTTTTTAAAAACAAGGCTTATCACTATTAGTCTAAATAAAGTCTCTCAGATGACTTCCCATCATCTCTATTTTCATTAGCCAACCGAGTGGTCTTATCTGGATATTTAAAAGTTTGTTTAAAATTATTAAAGTTTCCAGGGAAAAAATAGAATACTCTTCAACTCCACTTTTCTCATAGCATAAGTAGGGAAGAGCCAATACAACTGAAAGCAGCAGAGATAAAATAAATAAAGAGGAGTACATTTTATTCAAATAGTTAGGTGATTTTGTTGCCAAAGGATACCACCATGATCCAACACTTAACAAAAAACTCAGACAGGAGTGGGCACGCTCCAGGGATTTGTGGGAAGAGTAAGTATGGACTGATCTACCCACAGCTAGGAAGAGATGTCATCCATGAGAAGAAAAATCTGCATATCTCCGTTTAAACTGGAGAGCTGAAAGGGAGATGCTGACACTAAATTACACTATGAGAGATGAACTACTCTAATAGAAAATGATGCAGAAATCCTGCCAGGAAGTCTCCATGGATGCACCCAGGAATCACCTTGAACCAGAGATTTGGTGGTCCCATTTGGGGACATAGCAACACCCTAGCAGTTTTCCACAGAATCTGTATACAGAGGTCTTAAGAGGGTTTTCTAAACCAGATTGCTGTTATTGAGCTCTAGACTCTTAATTCCAATATAAAAAACTCAGATCTTCTTCCCAGTACAGATTTTTCATGTTAACACACAATGATGAATCACTTCACCCTTAACGGAGAGGCACCTGCACTTTTCTGAGGTGGCAGAATCAGCTGCTCTTGAAACATTTCAGTTGCATCTGTGTGGCAGAGGACACTTTAGAAGCAAAAAAAAAGCTGAGCTATGCTTGGCAAAAGTAAGAATGCTTTGCTTTTCCAGATTGCCATTTGGGAAGGGAAGAGGGAGAGCTTCTTGTGTCTGCCCACCCCACCTTGAAGGGGAAGAGTGGACTGGGGTCAAAAACGTCTCTTCTGGCTGAGGACAAAAGAGGAATCCAGGAAGATCAAATGCATTTTGGTTAAGAAAACTATTCAGGGGGAAAGCAGGAGGGAAATTACAGGTCCAGAGTAGGTGAGAATAACGCACTAAGCAGGTTAGGCAAGAATAACCTTAACCATAAGTAACAGCTTCCTATTCCTGGATGTCCTATGCATCTGGAGGTGGGATCAGCCTCAAAAGTGCACTGCACTGCACAGACCTCCCTCCTTTAGGGGACAAGGCATTAGGAACAGAGCGGGTGGGAAGGGCCGGCAGCACAGCTGGGGTATCCACCCTTTTTGGAGCCCAGGTGAAAGACGGCTGCCAAGGTCAGGCGTTCAGTCACCAGGTGGTATATTTAATTTAAAAGGAGCGTTAACCTTGTTTACACAAAATAACACCAATATGCAGAGAAGCAGTAAATCCATTGTCGTTAAACAGCAGGGAGGCCGCGGCGCGCTGGCAGCCTGCCCGCCTGCACCGCGAACTCAGCTGGCACCCGGCAAACGCCGGCCAGAGGAGCCCCGGCCTCCTCCTCCTCCTCCTCCTCCTCCTCCTCCTGGCAGTCTCTGCTGCAAATGCTTGCGGTATGCCCTTTCTACCCTCCAGTTGACTCTTTACATTCTTGTCAAATATATTTAGAGCAAGAGGTGTCCACTTGAAGGGAAACATTTGTTAATCACTTAAATGCAGGAGCCTGGCAGCCCGCCAAGTTTACATTTATAAATATGTAGTATCTGTTTCCAGCTAAACAAGGAACTCCTGACCCCCCTCACCCGCAAGCCAGAAAGTGAAGTATATATACATGCATGGGGGAAGCTGGAAATCAGGACCAGAACCGGCCTGGATGAGGCAGGACCCAAGGGGGCAGTGCTGTGTCCCCCC
>NW_028136833.1:0-68115 GCF_965140915.1 Aythya marila | reverse complement strand
CAGGCAGCTGCAGATGGTGGTTCAAATGCCATACAAATGAGGCAGGTGGTGCCAGGTGCTTCTGCTGATGCACTTTATATTATCTCAGATACAAGCAAAGGGCAGTGGGACACCAGCCCTTCAAAAAAAAAAGTGGCATTGTCTACTGCATCCAGGACAAGCTATGAATCTCAGGCATGTATCATGACAAAAAAAAATAATCCAATGCAGCTTTCATGGTCACATAAATGGGAACAAGGCCATTGCTGATAAGCCATTTTCTTCTCAAAGAATTCGACTGCCAGAAGTCCTGCTAAAGCCAACTGTAGGCATAGCCACGTGACACATTTAGAAAATCAGGCCATTTACCAGGTAACAGGCAGGCTCCCTGCAGAGACGGGATGGTTCCTTGGAGTATATGCAATAGCACTCTGTCTAGTATGCTTTTTCAAATGGTCTGTGTAACAGAGCCGCCACCAGACCCTTAATATCTATCCCGTAATCAAACAGCTCTCTCTCTTGCTGTTCTGCTAAAGCATTCCCTTCTTAATATATTTATCCTCCCCCTACCTTCTTGTACTCACTTTAAAATCACTCCTTCATGATTCTCTTTGGGACTCCCACTTCCAAATACTTAAAGATTGATACTCCTACATTCATTTAAATCTTAATTGCTTCCCTTTTGTAGTAACCAGAAAGAGAGAGAGCATTGTTCTCTCCGTGTTTTTGCCATCCAGAAGGGATCAGGACTGTGCCATGCTTGGCTAAGGAACAGGCATAAAAGATGGACAAATGGCTTATGCAACATATGTTACTGTGGACATTACAACTGCATCAGAACTGTGCCTACTCCAAGCTTCTTCCAGGTAATGGGTCCTCTTCTCCAATCCCCAAAAACATTAAAGTTTGGACTCTGTCCTATTATATATTTGTAATGGATTTTCCAATGCATCCTAAAGGAAGCACAGACACCTGTAATAAATGCAGCTATTTGTAGCTGAGAAAAGTTTCTGCCTGAACAGAACTCAGTCAGGAAAGACAAAAAACAGTGCGCGTGAGGGTGGATTAAATCTCACTGGAAAAATGTCACTTTTTTCCAAAACCCAAGCAAAGCCTTCAAGATGAAAATCAGATCACAGGATGACATAGTTTCCTCTGACTCTGTCATTATCTCATACTGGAGCAGAAGCCCAAACCTTCTTGTGCGAGCATGCTGAGCCTGAGATCTGCATTGCTCTGTAGGCTGCAGGACATCTAATGGAGACAGGTGGGCTTCCCTTCATCCTAGTCAGGATCCCTGGTAAAGAAGGCACAGGGTACTTTTAAACCAGTTTAATGCAGCCTGGTTTGCCTCCAAAGAATACATGTGGCAAATGTGAAACACATGATGAATGCTACCCTAGTCAGGAGGCAAGTAGTTGAGGAAAAAAAAAAAAAAACAAACAAAAAACGAGAGGAACAAAACCCAAACCACTCCCAGCCCCAAGAGGGGGGGGCTGCGGGCGCGGAGGGGAGTGGTGGGGGACGAGCGGGGGGCCCCCCCCCAGCAGATTTGGGGTGTCCCCCCCCCCCCCCGCGCCGCTCGTTACCCGAGGAACTCTGTAATTACGCCGCATGGACATGTAGAGGCGACTCCATGTTGTGTGAATAAAGCTACGTATGGACACGGCCTCTCCTCTGCCCCGTTCACTCTGGAGCGGATCGACGGCCCCACATGGGAACGGGGCGCCCCGGAGCCTCTGTGGGGCCTCCTGGTGACCCTATAGGGCTGCCGTATAGGGCTGGGTGCCCCTGGGGGTGTGTAGGGCCGCGTACAGCCCTATAGAGGGGGGTGGAAGATGGGCCCGGGCCATATGGTCCCTATAGGGTGTGTACAGGTGTATGCGGTGTCATCCCCTCCGACCCCACGGGATGTATGGGGTGCGTATAGGAGTGTCGGGGGGGACAGGGAGGGTGTGGGTGTATATAGGGGCACGGGGGGGGTATGTGGGGGATTTGGGGGGCTCAGGGTGTGTGCGTGGGTGTCTATAGGAGTCACCGGGGGGGTGTGGGTGAATATAAGGGTCATTTTGGGGGTAGAGGGGGGAGTATGGGTGTCCATAGGGTGCATGGGGGTGTATGGGTGTCTGTAGGGCACATGGGGCTGTGTCAGTGTATATAGGGAGCATAGGGGTGTGTATAGTGTCTATAGGGGTCATGGGGCGTGTGTTTGGGTGGCTGTAGGGGACATAGTGGGGATGTGCACGTACCTATAGTGCCCAGGGGTTGTATGGGCATCTATAGGGGCACATAGAGGAGGTACATGCATATATAGGGCTGCCAATGGGTGTATTGGTGTCTATAGGGGGCATGTAGGGGGTGTGTCTGTGTCTATAGGGGGTCTACGGCTGCCTATAGGGGCATGTAGGGGGTGTGTGGGTACTCATAGGGGTGCCCAGGGACTTCCCAGCTGACTATGGGGCTCCTGGACCCCGCACTGTCCCTATAGGGTCCATATAGGGTCCCTATGGGGTCCCTTTGGGTCCCTACAGGGTCCCTATAGGATCCCTTTGGGTCCCTTTGGCTCCCTATAGTGTCCCTATAGGATCCCTTTGGGTCCCTATAGTGTCCCTATAGGATCCCTTTGGGTCCCTATAGGGTCCTTATGGGGTCCCTATAGGGTCCCTATAGGATTCCTTTGGGTCCCTATGGGCTCCCTATGGGGTCCCTATAGGGTCCTTATGGGGTCCCTATAGGGTCTCTATAGGATCCCTTTGGGATTCCTATAGGGTCTCTATAGGGTCCCTTTGGGTCCCTATAGGATCCCTTTGGGTCCCTTCGGATCCCTATAGGATCCCTTTGGGTCCCTTCGGGTCCCTATGGGGTCCCTTTGGGTCCCTTGGGGTCCCTTTGGGGTCCCTATAGGGTCCCTTTGGGTCCTTTTGGGTCCCTATAGGGTCCTATAGGATCCCTTGGGGTCCCTATAGGATCCCTTTGGTTCCCTACAGGGTCCCTATAGGGTCCCTTTGGGTCCCTTTGGCTCCCTATAGGATCCATTTGGGTCCCTATAGGGTCCCTATAGGGTCCTTTTGGCTCCCTATAGGATCTCTATTGGGTCCCGTTGGGTCCCTTTGAGTCCCTTTGGGTCCCTATAGGGTCCTTATGGGATCCCTACAGGGTCCCTATAGGATCCCTTTAGGTCCCTTTGTGTCCCTTCAGGTCCCCATAGGGTCCCTTTGAGTCCCTTTGGGTCCCTATAGGATCCCTTTGGCTCCCTATAGGGTCCCTTCGGGTCCCTATAGGGTCCTATAGGATCCCTTTGGGTCCCTATGGGCTCCCTTCGGGTCCCTATGGGGTCCCTTTGGATCCCTTTGGGTCACTTTGGATCCCTTTGGGTCCCTATAAGGTCCTTATGGGGTCCCTATAGGGTCTCTATAGGATCCCTTCGGGTCCCTTTGGGTTCCTATAGGATCCCTTTGGGTCCCTATAGGGTCCCTTTGGGTCCCTTTGGCTCCCTATAGGCTCCTTATGGGCTCCCTATGGGCTCCCTACACCCCCCATTCCCCGGCCCCCAACTCCCTGGCCCACAGTTTCCCCCCGGAGCCCCATTTCCGGTGCGCCACCCGGAAGCTGGCGAAGGAAAGGGGCCGGAAGATCAGTAGAGGGGAAGGGGAGGGGAGCACTTCCGCTTCCGGTTGTCCGCCGCCATAACGGGTCCGGGCGGCGCCATGAGGCCGGGGCTGCTGCGGGCCGCGGCCTGCGGGTACCGCCAGGGGCAGAGCCCCGCGCCCGGCACCAGGGAGTATTTCTACTACATCGACCACCGCGGGCAGGTTTGGGGCAAAACCGGGCGATTTTGGGGAGTTTGGGGGGTGGGGGGGCTAGGGGGAGTTGGGGGGGAACGGGGGCAATAGGGGGAGTTGGGGGGGAGGCACCAGGGAGTATTTCTTCTATATCGACCACCAAGGGCAGGTTTGGGGCAAAACAGGGCGATTTTGGGAGTTTGGGGGTTGTGGGGGGGTGGGAGGGAAAAGGGGGGGGTGGGGGGAAAATGGGGGGAGTTGGGGGGGGTGAGGGGAGTTGGGGGGGGGGCACCAGGGAGTATTTCTACTCCATCGACCACCGCGGGCAGGTTTGGGGCAAAACGAGGCGATTTTGGGAGTTTTGGGGGGTGGGGGGGGTTGGGGGGGGAAAGGGGGGAATAGGGGGAGTTGGGGGAAAAGGGGGGAAATGGGGGCGTTGGGGGGAGTGAGGGAAATGGGGGGGGTGGGGAAAATGGGGGGGCTAAGAGGAAATTGGGGAGAAATGGGGGGAAATGGGGGAATTGGGGGGGTCAGGGGGAATTGAAGGGAAAGGGGGGGGCGTTGGGGGAACTGGGGGGAACTGGGGGGAACTGGGGAGAGTTTGGGGGAACTGGGGGGAACCCAAAGGGCCTGGGGGGGGCACTGGGGGACCCGACAGCCCCGGGGGGGGCTGAGCGGGTCCCGGGCACCCATGGGTGCCGTGGCGGTGCCGCAGCTCTTCCTGGACGACGCCAAGGTGAAAAACTTCATCACCTGCTTCAAAGGTGGGCGCGGGGGGCGGGGCCAACGGCTAATTAACGAGCCCTGACGCTAACGGGGTTGGTTGGCTGCTGATTAACAAGCCCTGACACTACTGGCGGTAGTTAATCGCTAATTAACGCACCCTGATGCGAACGCCATTGGTTAATTGCTAATTAATGCACCCCTAATGCTGATACCATTGGTTAATCACTAATTAACTTACCTGGACGCTAACACCATTAGTTAATCGCTAATTAATGCACCCCTGACACTAAAGCCATTGGTTAATCGCTAATTAATGCACCCTGATACTAACACCATTGGTCAATCGTTAATTAACGCACCCCTGATGCTAACGCCATTGGTTAATCACTAATTAATGCACCCTTACACTAACGCCATTGGTAAAACGCTAATTAATGCACCCCTGATGCTAACGCCATTGGTTAATCGCTAATTAATGCACCCCTAATGCTGAAACCATTGGTCAATCTCTAATTAATGCACCCTTACACTAACACCATTGGTTAACTGCTAATTAACGCACCCCTGATGCTAACGCCATTGGTTAATCACTAATTAATGCACCCCTAATCCTGATACCATTGGTTAATCGCTAATTAATGCACCCTGATACTAACACCATTGGTTAATCACTAATTAACGCACCCCTGATGCTAACGCCATTGGTTAATCACTAATTAACGCACCCCTGACGCTAACACCATTGGTTAACCGCTAATTAACACGCCCCGACGCCAACACCGCGGGTTACATCCCTACTAAACACCCCCCCCGACCCTCACCCCGTCGCTTGATTAGCTAATTAACCGCCTCTACCGCTAACGACTGCCCGCAGACGAGCGCTTCCTCACCTTCTTCTTCGAGCGCCTGCGCCCCAACCGCAGCGGGCGCTACGAGGCCGCCTTCCCCTACCTCTCGCCCTGCGGCCGCGAGCGCAACTACGTCCGCTGCGAGGACCGGCCCGTGGTCTTCACCCGCCTGCTGCCCCCCGGCACCACCGGTAGCACCAGTATCACCAGTATCACCAGTAGCGCCACCGGTAGCACCGCCGCGCCCCAAATGCTCTCCTACTGCGGCGGCGGCGAGCGGTTGGCCGTGCCCTTCGAGCCGCCGCGCTTGGCCCTGCGGCCCGAAAACGGGCGGCTCTACCACCCGGCGCCCGCCCGCGCCGGCGGCGTGGGGTTGGTGAGCTCGGCGCTGGCCGACGAGTGGAGCCAGGCCTTCGAGTACGGGGCGGGGGCCGGGCGGCCCCCCACCCATTTCACCTGGCGGGGGGCGCGCTACGAGCTCAGCCACGAGCTGCTGGCGCTGCTGCGGGGTGATACGGGGCCAGCGGGGCGCGGGGACGCCGATGGGGTTGGGGGGGTGGGGAGGGGGTGATGGGGACCCCCCCCCCGTGTCCCCCGTGTCCCCCCCCGGTGTGTGAATAAAGAGTTGAAGCAGCGTGAGGGCTCGGTGTGGTTGTGGCCGCGGCGGCGCCTCCCGTGGGGTCCCCGTGTCCCCGTGGTGGCAAGGAGGGGACCGAGGAGGGGGGAGGGGGGGGAAATGAGGACGTGGGGGGGTTAGGGGAAGGTTTGGGGTGTCCCCCCCCCCGCAGGTTTTGGGGTATGGGCTGCAGGTTTGCGGTTCCCTAAAAAAATTTGGGGTGTTCTCTCACCAGTTTGGGGTGATTTCCCTACATTTTGGGGTGTCCAGACCAAATTTGGGGTGTCCCATCACCGGTTTGGGGTGTTTTCCTTACATTTGGGGTATCCCAAACAAATTTGGGGTGTCCCCTCACTGGTTTGGGGTGTCCCAAACAAATTTGGGGTGTCCCCTCACCGGTTTGGGGTGTTTTCCTTACATTTGGGCTGTCCCTAACAAATTTGGGGTGTCCCCTCACCGGTTTGGGGTGTTTTCCTTACATTTGGGGTGTCCCAACCAAACTTGGGGTGTTCCCTTGCGGGTTTGGGGTGTTTTCCTTACGTTTGGGGTGTCCTGTCCAAATTTGGGGTGTCCCCTCACTGGTTTGGGGTGTTTTCCTTACATTTGGGGTATCCCAAACAAATTTGGGGTGTCCCCTCACTGGTTTGGGGTGTTTTCCTTACGTTTGGGGTGTCCCAAACAAATTTGGGGTGTCTCATCACCAGTTTGGGGTGTTTTCCTTTCATTTGGGGTGTCCTGACCAAATTTGGGGTGTTCCCTTGCGGGTTTGGGGTGTTTTCCTTACGTTTGGGGTGTCCCCTCACTGGTTTGGGGTGTTTTCATTTGGGGTGTCCCGACCAAATTTGGGGTGTCCCCTCACCGCTTTGGGGTGTTTTCCTTTCATTTGGGGTGTCCCAAACAAATTTGGGGTGTCCCCTCACCGTTTTGGGGTGTTTTCCTTATGTTTGGGGTGTCCCGACCAAATTTGGGGTGCCCCCCCCTCCAGGTTTGGGGTGTCTGTAGCAGGTTTGGGGTGTCAGCCCCCAAATTTGGGTTGTCCTCCCCCAAAATTGGGGTGTCCATAGCAGGATTGGGGTGTCCCCCCCCCAAAATTTGGGGTGTCCCCCACATTTGGGGATTCCCCCACCAGATTTGGGGTGCTCCCCCCCAAATTCAGGCCCCCCCCTCCCCCTTTTCCTGGGGTTCCCCCCCCCAATTCCTCCAGCCCCCACCCACCACCAGGGGGCGCTCGCTTCGCCCCCTCCCCCCCCAGCCCCAACTCGTTGCTCTCCCACCTGTGACGTCACGGGTGACGTCACGGGGCGGTGCCGGAAGTGGCGGCGGGGAGGGTGAAAGCCGGTACCGAATGGGGGGAGGGCGGGGGGGGTGAACCGGGAGGGGGGGGAGGGGGAGCCCATTTTGGGGCGGGGGGAGCCCATTTTGGGGAAGGGGAGCCCAATTTCGGGGGTTGGGGGGCGGGGGGGGGTCCCCATAGTTGGGGAGGGTCTCAGGGGGTGGGGGGGGAGGGGTCAGGACCCCCCTGATGGCGCTGCCCCCCCCCAGAGGCCACCATGGCCCGAAGGAGGAAACGGCGGCGGCGCGAGAGCGGGGACGGAGACGGGGACGGCGGTGACAGAGGTGGCAGCAGTGACAGAAGCGACACCAGTGACAGAAGGGACACCAGTGACAGAGGAGGCAGCAGTCACTCCAGTGATAGAGGTGACACCAGTGACAGAAGTGACATCAGTAACGGAGGTAATAGAGGTGGCACTGGTGACAGAAGCGACACCAGTGACAGCAGTAATAGAGGTGGCACCGGTGATAGAAGCGACACCAGTGACAGAAGGGACACCAGTGACAGCAGTAATAGAGGTGGCACCGGTGATAGAAGCGACACCAGTGATAGAAGTGACGCCAGTGACAGAGGTAATAGAGATGGCACCAGTGACAGAGGTGGCACTGGTAACAGAAGCAACACCAGTGACAGAAGTGACACCAGTGACAGAAGGGACACCAGTGACGGAGGTAGTAGAGGTAGCACCAGTGACAGAAGCGACACCAGTGACAGCAGTGACAGAGGTAATAGAGGTGGCACCAGCGACAGAGGTGACAGCAGTGACAGAAGCAACACCAGTGACAGAGGTAGCACCAGTGACCGAGGCCACACCAGCAACAGCGGTAGCATCACCAGCAGCGATCCCAGCACCGACAGAGGTGCCAGCAGTGCCAGCAGTGCCAGCAGTGCCCTCAGCGCCTTCCCCTTCAGCCGCCTGCCGCCCGACTGCCAGCTCCACGTCTTCTCCTTCCTCTCCCCGCAGGAGAAGTGCGGGGCCGCGCTGGTGTGCGGCGCCTGGAGCCGCCTCATGCGCTCGCCTCGCCTCTGGCGCGTGGCCGACTTCACCGGCGCCCCGGCCGAGCACCAGGAGGACGACGACGACGCCGACGACGCCGGCGCCGCCTTCGCGCGCTGGCAGGGCTGGGTGCGCCGCTACGCCTTCCACCTCGCCGCCCGCCGCGCCGCCCCTCGCCTGCTCCGCGCCAGCTTCGACCTGGGCGACCGCCGAGCCGGCTGGGCCGAGTTCCTGCAGGGTTTTTTGGAGAGCGTGCGCTGCGGCGAGCTGCGGGAGCTGGAGCTCGACTGGACCCTCAGCCCCCTTCAACCCCCCGGCCCGCGCCCGCCCGCCGGTGCCAAACTGGAGCAGCTGAGCCGTTTCCAAGCGCTGCTGGAGCTGCTGAGCCTCAAGGCGCCGGGGCTGGCCCGCGCCAAGCTGCCCTTCGACTGGTCGCGGCGCTCGGTGGCCGCCCTCGGCCGCTTCCAGCACCTGCAGACGTTGGAGCTGCGTTACTTCTGGGGCTTCCGCGGCGTGCGCCCCGAGGCGCTGCGCGAGCTGGCGGCCGCCCTACCCCGCCTCAAGACGCTGGTGCTGCACCTCCTGGTGCCGGTGCAGGATTTGGGCACCTCGTACGCCTTGGAGTCGCGCTCCTTGGAGGTGCTGGACGTCTGGCGTTGCCGGGGCTTGGTTTTCGGCCGCCTGGAGCTGCCGGCGCTGCGGGCGCTGCGGGTGAGGAAGAGGACGAGGGGCTTGATCCTGCAGCGGCGCGCCCGCTTGGCGCTGCAGAGCCGCTGGCGCTGCCTCTACGCCCTCCTGCGCGCCGGCGCGCCCGGCCTGCGGCTGCTCAACAACCGCGCGCTGCTGCCGCACTGGCGCGAGCGGCCCTACGACGAGCTGGAGGCCATGCTGCGGCGCGCCTGCTACTGCCCCCGCCACGCCGATACCTGGCTGCTCTAGCGCCGGGTCTTCGTGGCTGGCGTCGCTCCGCGGTGGCCACCGGCAGCTCGAGGTGGCCATCGTCACCCCACGGTGGCCGTCAGCACCCACTGGTGACCACCATGCTCTGACAGTGGGTGCCACACACGTGAGTGTGCCCATGTTGGTGTGACCAAGCCATGGTGGCCGCCACCGTCACACAAAGGTGACTAGGACTACCTAGTGGCCATCATCACTCTGGTGGTGGCCATCACCACGCCATCGTGGCCATCACCCTCCAGTGGTGGCCATCACCCTCCAGTGGTGGCCACCACCTTCCAGTGGTGGCCACCATCCGCCCTTGGAGGTGGCCATCCCCATGCTATCATGGCCATCACCCCCCAGTGGTGGCCACCATCACCCCCCAGTGGTGGCCATCACCCTCCAGTGGTGGCCACCATCACCCCTTGGAGGTGGCCATCACCACGTCATCATGGCCATCACCCCCCAGTGGTGGCCACCATCCGCCCTTGGAGGTGGCCATCCCCATGCCATCATGGCCATCACCCCCCAGTGGTGGCCACCATCACCCCCCAGTGGTGGCCACCATCACCCCCCAGTGGTGGCCATCACCCTCCAGTGGTGGCCATCACCCCATGGTGGTGGCCACCCCCATGCCATCATGGCCATCACCTCCCAGTGGTGGCCATCGTTACTCCATCGTGGCCATCACCCCCCTCCCATGCTGATTGTCACCACCCATGGTGGCCACCACCCCCTGGTGGCCCCACGGTGGCCCTATGCTGCCACCCACCATCCCCGGGGGCATCGCAGTGTTTTGGGGCACCACAGAGCAGCAGGCACTGCCCCCGGCCACGGGTGCAAGCTTGGAGGCAGTAGAAGCGCCGTGACGGCCCACGGGGACACAACCCAAGACCGGTGACACGGTGACAGCGTGGGGACAGCACGGCTGGGGACGGGGAGGCTGCACGAACCCGTCCTCCCCCACCAGACAGACGCCAGCCATTAAACACACCGATTTATACCGCGCCCCCACGCCTCTGCTGCCCGTGCTACAGCGCGAAGTAGTCGAGGGCGCGGTGGCGGCTCAGGCTCGTGGTCCACACGGCCTCGTCCCGCCCGGCGCCGCGCAGCACCCGCTGCAGCTCCTCCTGCAGCGCCTCCGAGCGCTCCTCGTCCTCCGGGAGGTCCTCGTCGCCGCAGAAATCCACGGGCCGCGGGTAGATGACGAGGCGGAGGGCGGCGAGCGGCGCCGTGCCCACCGCCAGCGCCTTCACCCCCCGCGAGGTCAAGGGGTTGCCAAAAAACCCCAGGTAGCCCAGGCGGGCGCAGCGGCGGAGCGCCGGCAGCAGGGCGTCAAGGTGGGCGTCCGCCAGGCGGCACTCCATGGCGTCCAGGTGGTGCAGGGCGCCCGAGGCCGTCTCCAGGAGCTGGAGGAAGGGCTGCAGGAGGTCCTCGGAGAGGTTGTTGCCGCTCACGTCGAGTTTCTTCAGCGCGGGCGCGTGGGGGCTCCGGATGAGGTAGGCGAGGTCCCCCGGGAGGAGGTGGCAGAAGGGCAGCTCCAGGCTCTCCAGCGGGAGCTGTAGGGTGCTGGGGGAGGAAGAAGGGAGGCCGTGAGGGCTCCGGGGGCAGCGAGCGGACTACAGGCTTTTTGGGGTAGACGTGGCCTACAGACGTTTTTGGGGTAGACCTGGCCTACAGACGTTTTTGGGGTAGACATGGCCTACAGGCTTTTCGGGATAGACCCGGCCTACATGCTTTTTGGGGTAGACCTGGCCTTTTGGGTAAACCTGGCCTACAGTTTTTGGGGTCAACCTGGCCTACAGACCTTTTTGGGGTAGACGTGTCCTTTTGGGTAGACTTGTCCTACAGGCTTTTTTGGGGTAGACGCGGCCTACAGGCTTTTTGGGGTTGACCCGGCCTACAGACCTTTTTGGGTAGACCTGGCCTACAGACATTTTTGGGGTAGACCTGACCTACAGACATTTTTGGGGTAGACGTGGCCTACAGGCTTTCTTGGGTAGACCTGGCCTTTTGAGTAGACCTGGCCTACAGGCTTTTTGGGGTTAGACCTGGCCTAGACTTTTTGGTAAACCTGGCCTACAGGCTTTTTGGGGTTAGACATGGCCTAAAAACGTTTTTGGGCAGACCTGGCCTACAGACGTTTTGGGGTAGACCTGACCTGCAACTTTTTGGGTAGGCCTGGCCTACAGACATTTTTTGGGTAGACGTGGCCTACAGGCTTCTTGGGGTAGACCTGGCCTACAGGCTTTTTGGGTAGACCTGGCCTTTTCGGTAGACGTGGCCTACAAACATTTTTTGGGTAGACCCGGCCTACAGACGTTTTTGGGGTAGACGTGGCCTACAGGCTTTTTGGGGTAGACCTGGCCTTTTGGGTAAACCTGGCCTACAGGCTTCTTGGGCTAGACCTGGCCTACAGGCTTTTTGGGTAGACCTGGCCTACGGACGTTTTTGGGGTAGACGTGGCCTTTTGGGTAGACCTGGCCTACAGCGGTTTTTGGGGTAGACCTGGCCTACAGGCTTTTCTGGGGTAGACGCAGCCTACAGATGTTTTGGGGTAGACACGCCCTACAGGCTTTTTGTGGTTGACCCGGCCTACAGGTGTTTTTGGGGTAGACCTGGCCTACAGGCTTTTTTGGGTAGACGTGGCCTACAGGCTTTTTGGGGTAGACGTGGCCTATAGGCTTTTTTGGGGTAGACCTGGCCTTTTGAGTAGACCTGGCCTACAGACTTTTTGGGGTAGACCTGGCCTTTTGGGTAAACCTGGCCTACGGGTTTTTTTGGGGTCGACCTGGCCTACAGACCTTTTTGGGGTAGACGTGGCCTTTTGGGTAGACCTGGCCTACACACGTTTTTAGGGTAGACCTGGCCTACAGGCTTTTTGGGGTAGACCTGGCCTACAACTTTTTGGGGTAGACCTGGCCTGTAGACTTTTTTGGGTAGACTTGGCCTAAAAACGTTTTTGGGTAGATGTGGCCTGCAGACTTTTTTGGGTAGACTTGGCTTAACGTTTTTGGGTAGACGTGGCCTACAAAGTTTTTGGGTAAACCTGTGCACCTTCTAAAATTTTGGGTAGACCCGCGCGGTGCCAGGAGTTGGACTCGACGATCCTCACGGATCCCTTCCACCTCGGGGCTATTCTACCCCTCCGCTCACCCCGCGGGGCGCGCACTCACCCCAGGAGCTGCCGCAGCCGCCCCGAGAGGCGACAGGAGCCCAGGTTCAGCTCCCGCAGCCGCTGCAGGCGGCCGAGCCCCTCGGCCAAGCGCCGCAGCCCGTCCTCCGCCCCCGGCCGCCGCGCGTCCACGTTGCTGTAGGGCAACCTCAAGCTCTCCAACGCGGGGAAGCGCTCAAGGCGCGGCAAAACCTCGACCAAACCCGGCAAGCCCAGGTTGTTGAAGCGCAGGTCGACGCGGCGCAAGCCGGCCGGCTCCAACGCCTCCAGCAAGGCCAACGTGGCGCCCAGGGACAACTCCTCGGCGTGGAAGTCGCGGCAGCGTAGGCGCAGCGCCCCGCCGGCGCGTAGGGCGGCGCGCAGGATGGGGCCCGAGGTGCTGTTGACGAAGAGGTCGACGCGCACCTCCACCGAGGGCGGCGGGGAGCCCCGGTGTCCCCCGGTGTCCTCGCGGCGCTGCGATGACTCCAGGCAGGCCTTGGCCAACAGCACGGTCCCCGACCAGAGGCTGAGGCTGTCGGGGCCCTGCTCAGCACCGTCCTGCAGGGCCGTCACGTCCAGCACCCGGAGGCACGGCCTGGGGCTGTTGGGATGGGGTATGGGGAAGGGTTTGGGGCGGGATCAAGCTGCTCTAGCCCCAAAAAGAGGGAGCACCAAAGGGGTATCACCCGAAAAAGGGGTATCCCCGAAAAAGGGGCAAACCCAAAAAAGGGGGAATCCCCCAAAAAAAGAGGCATCTCCCCCCAAAAAGGGGCAATCCCAAAAAAAGGGGAATCCCCCAAAAAAAAGGGGAAACCCCCCCAAAAAGGGGCATCCCCAAAAAAGGGGCATCTCCCAAAAAATGGGGCAGCCCCCCAAAAAAAGGGGGAAGCCCCCAAAAAAGGGACATCTCCCCAAAACAAGGGGAAGCCACAAAAAAAAGGGGCATCCCCCAAAAAAGGGGGGAATCCCCCCCAAAAAAGGGGAATCCCCCCAAAAAAGGGGAATCCCTCAACAAAGGGGAATCCCCCAAAAAAAGGGGAATCCCTCAACAAAGGGGCATCCCCCCAAAAAAAGGGGCATCCCCCCAAAAAAAGGGGCATCCCCCAAAAAAAAGGCGCAACCCCCAAAAAAAGGGGAATCCCCCAAAAAAGGGGCAGCCCCAAAAAAAGGGGCAGCCCCCAAAGAAAGGGGCAGCCCCCAAAGAAAGGGGCAGCCCCCAACCCCAGAACCCAACAACCGGCCCCAAAACAAGACCCCCGAGCCCCCACTCCACCCCCCACAAAAAAAGACCCCCCAAAAGGGGCACCCCCAAGTCCAGGCACCCCATAACGAAACCCCAGGGACCAAAAATCCCGGTGGTGCCATCGGCCCCCACCAAACACTGGCGGGGGGGCTACCATGCGCATGAACCAATCCCAATCCCAATCCTTATCCCGACCCTAACCCCAATCCTGACACTGATCCCAACCCAAACCCCAATCCCAACCCCAGTCCCAATCCCAATCCTGACCCCAATCCCGAGACCAATCCCAACTCTGATTCCGACCCCAATCCCAACCCCAATTTCAAACCCCAATCCCAACCCCAATCCCATCCTCTCCCAACCCCAACCCCGATCCTGATCCTGACCCCAATCCCAAAACCAATCCCAACTCTGATTCTGACCCCAATCCCAACCCCAACCCCAATCCCAATCCCATCCTCTCCCAACCCCAACCCCAATTACAAACCCCAGTCCCAACCCCAATCCCGACCCCAACCCCAATCCTGACCCCAACCCTGATCCCTTCCCATTCCAACTCCAACCCCAATCCCGATCCTGATCCCGATCCCATCCTCTCCCAACCCCAACCCCAATCCCAACCCCAATTACAAACCCCAATCCCAACCCCATCCTCTCCCAACCCCAACCCCAATATTGATCCTGACCCCAATCCCATTCCCATCCTCTCCCAACCCCAAGCCCAATCCCAACCCCAATCCTGATCCTGACCCCAATCCCATCCTCTCCCAACTCCAACCCCAATCCCAACCCCGATCCAGACCCCGATCCAGACCCCGATCCCAATCCCTATCCAGATCCTGACTCCAATCCCAATCCTGATCCTGATCTCAATTCCATCCTCTCCCAACCCCAATTACAAACCCCAATCCCAACCCCATTCCAACTCCGCCCCCAATCCCGATCCTGACCCCAATCCCAACCCCAATCCTATCCTCTCCCAACCCCAATCCCAACCCCAATCCTGACCCCAATCCTGATCCCAACTCCGATCCCAATCCCAATCCTGATTCTGATCCTGACCCCAATTGCCAGTCCCAACCCCAACTCTGATCCCAACCCCAATCCTATCCTCTCCCAACCCCAATCCCAACCCCAACCCCAATCCTGATCCCAATCCTGATCCCAACCCCGATCTCAATCCCAATCCTGATCCTGACCCCAATCCCGACCCCAATCCCAACCCCAATTACAAACTCCAATCCCAACCCCAATCCTGATCCTGACCCCAATCCCAACCCCAACCCCGATCCTGACCCCAACCCTGATCCCTTCCCATCCCAACTCCGTCCCCAACCCTGATCCTGACCCCAATCGCAACCCCGATCCCAACCCTGATCCAGACCCCAACCCCAATCCCAACCCCAATCCTGATCCTGACCCCAATCCCATCCTCTCCCAACATCAATCCCAACCCCAATCCTGACCCCAACCCCAATCCCATCCTCTACCAACCCCAATCCCAACCCCAATCCCAACCTCTCCCAACCCCAACCCCAATCCCATCCTCTCCCAACCCCAACCCCAACCCCAACCCCAATCCCAATCCCACCCCCTCCCACCCCCAACCCCAATCCCAATCCCACCCCACCCCACACCCTCACCTCTCATCCCTCCTCATCCCGGCGGCGACGGCGAGCAGCAGCGCCTGCAGGCACCCCTTCCCCGGCGTCCTTCGAGCCCGGCGCGGGCGGCGCGGGAGGCGCAGGACCGGGTAGGGCCAGGAACGCACCAAATCCCGCAGCAGCGGCACCCGCGGCTCCGCCAGCGCCGCCTCCAGCAGCGCCGGGTACAGCTCGGCCGGCAGCCGCGGTAACGCGCCGTGGGCACCGGCGAGGCGGCGGGCGCAGAGGTGGACGAGGGAGCACACGGGCGGCATGGTGGTTGTAGGGTCGGGGGTGGGTGGGGGTCCTAAATGGGGTTTGGGAAGTGGGTTGGGTTGGGGGGAGGTAGTGTGAGGGGTGTGGGGTGGGATGCTGGTCCTGATCCCAATTCTCATCCTGATCCCGATCCCGATTCGGAGCCCGATCCCGATCCCAACCCCAATTCCAACCCCTATCCCAATCCTGACCCCAATCCCGATCCCAATCCCAATCTCAATTCCAACCCCGATCCCAATCCTGCCCCAATCCCAATTCCAACCCCAATTCCGACTCCAACCCCGATCCCCAATCCTGACCCTGATCCCTGATTCCAATCCCAACCCCGATCCCAATTCCTACCAAATCCCAATTCCTACTCTGATGCTGACCCCAATCCTGATCCCGATCCCAACCCCAATTCCAACCCCAATCCCAATCCTGACCCCAATCCCGATCCCAATCCCAACCCCAATCCCAATCCTGACCCCAATCCCAACCCCGACCCCAATCTCGACCCCAACCCAAACCCCAATCCCAATCCTGACCCCAATCCCAATCCCAACCCCGATCCTGATCCCAATCCCAATTCCGATCCCAACACCCTATCTCAATCCCATTTGTGATCCTAATCCCAATTCCAACCCCAATCCCAGACCCAACCCCAATTCTGACCCCGATCCCAATCCTGACCCCGATCCCAATCCGCCGGCGAGGCGGCGGGCGCAGAGGTGGACGAGGGAGGAGACGGGCGGCATGGTGGTTGTAGGGTCGGGGGTGGGTGGGGGTCCTAAATGGGGTTTTGGGAAGTGAGGGGGTGGGGGGGGTAGTGTGAGGGGTGTGGGGTGGGATGCTGGTCCTGATCCCAATTCTGATCCCGATCCCGATTCAGAGCCCGATCCCGATCCCAACCCCAATTCCAACCCCTATCCCAATCCTGACCCCAATCCCAATCCCAATCTCAATTCCAACCCCGATCCCAATCCTGCCCCAATCCCGATTCCAACCCCAATTCCGACTCCAACCCCGATCCCCAATCCTGACCCTGATCCCTGATCCCCATCCCGACCCCGATCCCAATTCCTACCCAATCCCAATTCCTACTCTGATGCTGACCCCAATCCTGATCCCAATCCCAACCCCAATTCCAACCCCAATCCCAATTCTGACCCCAATCCCGATCCCAATCCCAACCCCAATCCCAACCCCAATCCCAATTCCAACCCTGATCCCAATCCCAACCCCGACACCAATCTCGACCCCGACCCAAACCCCAATCCCAATCCCGACCCCAATCCCAATCCCAACCCCGATCCTGATCCCAATCCCAATCCCAACACTCTATCCCAATCCCATTTGTGATCCTAATCCCAATTCCAACCCCAATCCCAGTCCCAACCCCAATTCTGACCCCGATCCCAATCCTGACCCCGATCCCAATCCGCCGGCGAGGCGGCGGGTGCAGAGGTGGACGAGGGAGGAGACGGGCGGCATGGTGGTTGTAGGGTCGGGGGTGGGTGGGGGTCCTAAATGGGGTTTGGGAAGTGGAGGGGGTGGGGGGAGGTAGTGTGAGGGGTGTGGGGTGGGATGCTGGTCCTGATCCCAATTCTGATCCCGATCCCGATTCGGAGCCCGATCCCGATCCCAACCCCAATTCCAACCCCTATCCCAATCCTGACCCCAATCCCGATCCCAATCCCAATCTCAATTCCAACCCCGATCCCAATCCTGCCCCAATCCCGATTCCAACCCCAATTCCGACTCCAACCCCGATCCCCAATCCTGACCATGATCCCTGATTCCAATCCCAACCCCGATCCCAATTCCTACCAAATCCCAATTCCTACTCTGATGCTGACCCCAATCCCGATCCCGATCCCAACCCCAATTCCAACCCCAATCCCAATCCTGACCCCAATCCCGATCCCAATCCCAACCCCAATCCCAATTCCAACCCTGATCCCAATCCCAACCCCAACCCCAATCTCGACCCCGACCCAAACCCCAATCCCAATCCCGACCCCAATCCCAATTCCAACCCCGATCCTGATCCCAATCCCAATTCCGATCCCAACACCCTATCTCAATCCCATTTGTGATCCTAATCCCAATTCCAACCCCAATCCCAGACCCAACCCCAATTCTGACCCCGATCCCAATCCTGACCCCGATCCCAATCTGCCGGCGAGGCGGCGGGCGCAGAGGTGGACGAGGGAGCACACGGGCGGCATGGTGGTTGTAGGGTCGGGGGTCGGTGGGGGTCCTAAATGGGTTTGGGGAAGTGGGTTGGGTTGGGGGGAGGTAGTGTGAGGGGTGTGGGGTGGGATGCTGGTCCTGATCCCAATTCTCATCCTGATCCCGATCCCGATTCTGAGCCCGATCCCGATCCCAACCCCAATTCCAATCCCAATCCCAATCCTGACCCCGATCCCAATCCCAATCTCAATTCCAACCCCGATCCCAATCCTGCCCCAATCCCGATTCCAACCCCAATTCCGACTCCAATCCCAATCCCCAATCCTGACCCTGATCCTTGATCCCAATCCCGACCCCAATCCCAATTCCTACCCAATCCCAATTCCCGCTCTGATGCTGACCCCAATCCCGATCCCAATCCCAACCCCAATCCCGACCCCAATCACAACCTCAACCCCTATCCCAATTCCAACCTCAATCCCAACCCCAATCCCGATCCCAATTCCAACCTCAATCCCAATCCTGACCCCAATTCCAACCCCAATCCCAACTTCAATCCCAATTCCGACCTTGATCCCAATCCCAACCCCAATCCCAATCCTGAACCCAATCCCAATCCCAATCCTGACCCCGATCCCCAATCCCAATCACGACCCCAATCCCGACTCTGATCCCGACCCCGATCTCAATCCCAATCCCTGCCCCACGGCGGGACCCCCAAAATGGGCACCCGGAGGTGGGACCCCAAATCTGCCCCCCCCCACCCCAAAGGCAGCCCCCCTCACACAGACCCCATAACAAAGTGACCCCCCAGTGGAACCCCCAACCTCTGGCACCCTGAACCCCCCCAAAAGTCACCCCATGGCCCCCCCAACCCAGAAACCCCCCCCAAAAAATCCCCCCAAAAAACCCAGACCCCAAAAACTGGCCCCATAACGAGCCCCCACCCCAAAAAAGACCCCCCAAAAGGGGCACCCCCGAACCCGGGCACCCCATAACGAAACCCCAGCCCCCAACCCCCCCCCCAAAAAAAAAGAGGCGCCCCCAAACCCTAAAACCCCCCCAAAGTCCTAAAATCCCCCCCAAAATCCTAAGACCCCCCCCCAGCGCCCCCCTCCCCCCGCGCCCTCCTCACCCGCCTCTGCCCCGGCCCCCGCCGCGCTTCCGCGTGTGCGCGCTGCGGCCCCGCCCCTCCCCTCCGAGAACCAATCAGCAACAAGTGAAGTGACAGGATCACGCCCCATTGCTCCGAGAGACAAAGTCTATTGGCTAAGCAGTCTGTCAATCATCTTCCCAACGTTGCTATTGGCTGAGAGCAGCGGAGGAGCGTCAGGCGGCCCCGACAGGGAGGCGGGGCCGCGCCTCGTTGCTAGGAGAAACCGCGGCGGCGCCGCCTCCTATTGGCTGGCGCCGCTGCCCGTCACCCTTTCCGGCGCTGCTATTGGACGAGAGCGGCGGGAGCGGGAAGCTCGAGCTGGGCGGGAAGCGCTGAGGGGACGGGGCCGGTCCTGAGGGCCCGGGACCCCCAAAAAGGGCTCGGGACCCCCAAAAAGGACCCAAAACCCCCCAAAAGGACCCAAAACCCCCCAAAAAGGGCTCGGGACCCCCCCGACCCCCTCATGGAGCGGCTGCAGGCGGTGAAGGCGCTGCTGAAGCGCTGGGAGGCGGCGTTCGCGCAGCAGCAGGGCCGCAAGCCCGGCACGGTGCGGCCTAAAGGGGGGGGGAGGCCTCGTTAAGGGGGTCCCCAGCCCCCAAATTGCTGGGTTTTAGCCCCAAAAATTGACGTTTCGCCCGTAGGGAGACGTGGAGGGGGCGCCGGAGGACGTGAGGCGTGAGTAGGGGGGTTAATTAGGGGGTGTTAATTGGGGGTGGGGGGATGGGTGAGGGGGTTTGGGGGGGTTGAGGGGGGACTGGGGGGGGTTGGGGGAAAATTGGGTGGGATTTGGGGGAATTGGGGGGTTTGGGGGGGGACTGAGGGCAATTGGGGGGGGTTAGGGGGAAAATTGGGTGGGATTTGGGGGAATTGGGGGGTCTGGGGGGGTATGGGGGGTTGAGGGTATGGGGGGGGGTTGGGGAGAGGGTTTGGAGGGGAATTGGGGGGATTTCAGGGGGAATTGGGGGAACTAGGGGGGGTCTGGGGTGAAATGGGGGGCGTTTGGGAGGGGTTGGGGGAAAATTGGGGGGTCTGGGGGGGATTGGGGGAAATTGGGGGGTTTGGGGAGTGTTTTTGGGGGAAATTGGGAATTTGAGAGGGGTTTGGGGGGGAATTGGGGGGTTTTTGCGGGAATTGGGGGGACTTCAGAGGGAACTGGGGGGGTCTGGGGGTGAAATGGGGGGCATTTGGGGGAAATTGGGGGAGTCTGGGGGAAATTGGGGAGGTCTGGGGGGGATTTGGGGAAATTCGGGGGGGATTGGGGGGCATTTGGGGGGAAATTGGGAATTCGAGGGGGGTTTGGGGGGGAAATTGGGGGGATTTCAGAAGGAACTTGGGGAATTGGGGGTGGTGGGAGGGGAATTGGGGGGGCCTGGGGGAAATTGGGGAGAATTGGGGGGTTTGGGGGACGTTTTAGGGGGAAATTGGGAATTTGAGGGGGTTTGGGGGGGAAATTGGGGGGTTTGGGGGGGAAATTTGGGAGGGTTGGGAGGAATTGGGGGTGTTTGGGGGGGAATTGGGGTGGATTTTGGGGGAAATCAGGAGGAATTGGGGGGAGTTGGGGGGAAACTGGGAATTCGAGAGGGGTTTGGGGGGGAAATTTGGGGCTTTGGAGGGGGAATTGGGGGGTTTAGGGGGAAAATTGCGGGGGCGGGGGGGAACTGGGGGGGGTTGGGGTGAGTTGGGTGGGGTTTGAGGGGAATTGGGGGGAATTTTGAGGGAAATTGGGGGGATTTGGTGGGAATTGGAGGGATTTTGGAGGGAAAACAGGGGAAATCAGGGGGATTTGGGGGAAATCAGGGGGATTTGGGGGGAATTGGGGGGGTTTTGGGGGGAATTAGGGGGGTTTAGGGCCTGCGGGGTGCCTCACCCCACTTTTTTAGGGCTGTACCGGGAGTACCGGGCGCTGAAGCACCGCGGGGAGCGATCGGAGCTGCCTGAGGGCAGCCCGGCCATGGAGCAGGTACGGGGCCGGGTTTTATCCCCCCGGGGGTCCCAAAACCATCCCTTATTAGGGTCTGAGCCCCCCTACCCCAACCAGCCCCCTCCCACGACCCCAAACGCCGCCCCCAACCCCTCCTCCCACCCCCTTCCCGGGACAGTGACGCCGCCAACGCCTTTTTTTCTGCCAAAAACCCACTTTTGGGGTTTTTTTTTCTCCTCCTGCAGGACTCGGGCTCTTGGGGCGCGCACCTCAACCGCCGGCCCACGGCCCCAAAACCTGGCGCCCCCCCCCAACCCCCGCCAACATCTTCGGCGCAGCATTTTGGGAACAAGCTCAAAGCCAACCTGGGCGCCGCCATCGAGGTCAGGAGGGGTTTAAAACCCCTCGAATGGGGTTTTTAAACCCCTCAAGTAGGGTTTTTAAGCCCTAAAACGCCCCCAAGCCCTAAAAATGACCCCAAATCCTTCGGGGTTTCCCCCAGGAGAGGCCGCCGGTGCCCAGGAGGACGCTGACCCCACAGCCCACCCCCGTCCCACATCGGGATCCTCGTCCCACGACCCCACGGGGTGACGAGGACGGCGGCGACCCCCCCGAGCTCTTCCTCCCCCCCTCCCTGACCCCACTCATCCTCGCCGGGGGGCCGAAACCTGACCCCAAAGGGGAAAAATCCCGGCGGCTGCGGCAAACGGTGGCCAGGAGGCTGAGCAGCCTCGACGCCGCCTGGCTGCAGCGCTGCCAGGGCGAGCCCGACCCCAAAAAACCCCCCCGGGGGGGTGGCGAGCTTGGGGGCGTTGGGTTTAATGGGGTGGGGGGGGAAAACGTCGCCCCTATAAGGCTCTGCGCCCCGCAGCGGGGGGCTGAGGGGTCTGAAGGAGCTCGGGGGGAGCTGGTGGAGAATGAGGGGGGTGAAAAGGGGGTTGGGGGCAACGGTGACCCCGCAGAGGGGTTTTGGGGGGGCGACGGTGGCCCCAAAAAGCACCCCGGGGGCGCAAATAGGGTCGGAAGGAAAAGGGGCCGCGGGGACAGCGGGGTGGGAGGCGGCGAGGAGCCGGCGAGGAAAAAAAAAGCCGAAAATCTCCTGGGAGAGGTGGAGGAAGAGGAGGAGGAGAAGAAGCCGAGGCCCCCCCGCAGAGCTGCTGCCGCCAGGTAGGGTCCCTCGGGGGTTTTTTTGGGGTTTTTTTGGGGGTTTTTTGGTTTTTTCTTGTTTTTTGGGGGTTTTTTTGGTTATTTTTGGGGTGATTCGCCCTGATTTGGCGTGCCCGGAACCCAGACAGTGTCACCTCGCGCCCGAGCACGTGGGGAGAAGGAGTCGAGAGATTTTCCTGCCCTTTTTTAGGTCGTTTTTTAAGTTTTCTTACGGAAAATTCGCTTTTTCTGCATTTTTTTCCTCATTTATGGGGCGAGGGGCTTATGGGGTCGCCCCCCCGCGCCCCTTAAAACCCACAGGGGCTTGTGGGGTCGCCCATAAAACCCACAGCGCGGCCCCGGGGGCAGCCCGCAAGAGGAGGACCCGTTTTATACGGCACCAAAATCCTTTTAACCCTTTTTCCCTGAATTCTACCCCATTTTTGGGGGGCCGTATTCACGGGGTCGTGCTTATAGGGCCGCGTTTTTCTCCCCCCCACCACAGACCCCCCCCGGGGAACTTCGTGCGCCTCAACCTCCGCACCCGCTCCCACGTGCGGGGCTGGGCTCTGCGGGGGAGACACCTCCGCCGCCAGGTAAAAAAAAAAAAAAAACGACACAAAAACGGGTCAAAAAACCGCAAAATCGGCGCCCGAAAACGCAAAAACGGGTCAAAAACCCGCCGGATCGGTGCCCGAAAACCCTTTTTCCTTATTATTTTTTACTTCGCAGGCGTGGAAGGAGAAATGGCAGAAGAAGGCGGCGTGGTTCGGTGGCGGTGGGGCCGCCTCGCCCCCCCCGTCGCCAAAAACCACCGAAATGCCCCAAAAAGAGGAGGAGGAGGAGGAGGAGGGGGATGAAGATCCCTTACCCACCCTGGCCGAGGTCGCCCTCAGGACCAACAGCGTCTGCCCGGAGCTGTGGGGTGAGGCCTCGTGGGGGGGGCTCCGCGTGCCCTAAATACCATTTTTGGGGTTCATTGACCCTTTTTGATTAATTCCCAGCAGAATTTGGTCACCCGGGGGGGGTCCCGGCCCCCCCGGAGGCGCCCCCCGAGCCCCCCGCCCCCGTGGAGCCCCTCTACACCCTGGGGCCGGGCGGGAAGCTGCGAGGTGAGCCCGTTCCCCGACCCCATTACTCACTTAAACCCCTTTACCTTCCCGGGGGGGGGGCGCAAACCCCTTTTTGGGCTTTTTTCACCCAAATTTCCCCCCCCAGAGACCCCCCCGGAGGTGCTGGAGGCTCTCCAGGAGCTGGGCTTCGCCTCCTTCCGCCCCGGCCAGGAGCGAGCCGTCATGAGGATCCTCTCCGGTACCCCTCCCTCTCCCCCTAAAAACACCCCCAAACCCCTTTTTTTTTAAATTTTTTTATCATTTTTATTATTTTTATGTTTTTTTTAATATTTTTGGCCCCCCCCCGAGGTCTTTCCACCCTGCTGGTGCTCCCCACGGGGCTGGGCAAGTCGCTGTGCTACCAGCTCCCCGCTTACCTCTGCCGCCGCCGCCGCTCGCCCTGCGTCACCCTGGTGGTCTCGCCCCTCGTCGCCCTGATGGACGACCAGGTAACAGCCCCCCGAGGGTGACAACAGCCCCCCGAGGGTGACAACAGCCCCCCGAGGGTGACAACGACCCCGTGAGGGTTAAAACGACCCCCTGAAGGGTGACAACGACCCCCTGAAGGGTGACAACGACCCCGTGAGGGTGACAACGACCCCGTGAGGGTGACAACAACCCCCCGTGAGGGTGACAACGACCCCCTGAAGGGTGACAACGACCCCCTGAGGGTGACAACGACCCCCTGAGGGTGACAACGACCCCCTGAGGGTGACAACAGCCCCCTGAGGGTGACAACGACCCCGTGAGGGTGACAACGACCCCCCGTGAGGGTGACAACGACCCCGTGAGGGTGACAACGACCCCCCGTGAGGGTGACAACGACCCCGTGAGGGTGACAACGACCCCGTGAGGGTGACAACGACCCCGTGAGGGTGACAACAACCCCGTGAGGGTTAAAACGACCCCGTGAGGGTGACAACAACCCCCATGAGGGTGACAACGACCCCCTGAAGGGTGACAACGACCCCGTGAGGGTGACAACGACCCCCTGAGGGTGACAACAACCCCCCCTGAGGGTGACAACGACCCCCGTGAGGGTGACAACGACCCCGTGAGGGTGACAACGACCCCCTGAGGGTGACAACAACCCCCTGAGGGTGACAACGACCCCCTGAGGGTGACAACAACAACCCCATAGGTCTCGGGGTTGCCCCGGGGGCTGCGGGCGGCCCGCGTCCACTCCAACATGAGCAGGGCGCAGCGGGAGGCGGCGATGGAGCAGGTAGGGGACGTTTTTGGGGACCCGGGGGGGCCACAAACTTTAGGATCAAGCCCCCCCACGCCCCCTTGTCCCCCCCCAGGTGAAGCGGGGCGAGGTGCACGTGCTGCTGCTGTCCCCCGAAGCCCTGGTGGGGGGCTGGGGGGGCTCCCGGGCGGGGTCCTGCTGCCTGCCCCCCGCCGCCCAGCTGCCCCCCGTGGCCTTCGCCTGCATCGACGAGGCGCACTGCGTGTCCCAGTGGGCCCACAACTTCCGGCCCAGCTACCTGCGGCTCTGCAAGGTGCGTGTTTGGGGGGGGGGGAGCCTCTTCTTCCTCGCCTCCTCATCCTCCTCTTCCTCCTCTTCCTCTCCTCCTCACCTCCTCCTCTTCCTCATCTTCCTGCTCTTCTTCACGTCCTCCTCACCCCCTTGTCTTTCTCCTCTCCCTCTCCTCTTCCTCCTTACATCTTCCTCACGCCCTCCTCTTCCTCTCTTCCTCACGTCTTCCTCTCCTCCTCTCATCCTCACCCCCTCCTCCTCTTCCTCCTCTTCCTCTCCTCCTCTCCTCATCCTCATCCCCTCCTCACACCCTCCTCTTCCTCTCTTCCTCTCCCTCTCACGTCCTCTTCTTCCTCATGTCTTCCTCTCTTCCTCTCCTCTTCCTCACACCCTCCTTCTTCCTCTCCTCTTCCTCTCTTCCTCACACCCTCCTCTTCCTCTCTTACTCTCCCCCTCCTCCTCACGCCCTCCTCTTCCTCTCCTCTTCCTGCTCTTCCTCACGTCCTCCTATTCCTCTCCGCCTCACGTCCTCCTCACCCCCTCGTCTTCCTCTCCTCTTCTTTCTCTTCCTCCTCACATCTTCCTCACGCCCTCCTCTTCCTCCCCTCCTCACGTCCTCCTCACATCCCCCTCCTCCTCCTCTCCCCCTCACCCCCTCCTCTTCCTCCCCTCCTCACCCCCTCCTCACATCCTCCCCTTCCTCCTCATCTTCCTGCTCTTCCTCACGTCCTCCTCTTCCTCTCCACCTCACGCCCTTCTCACCCCCTTGTCTTCCTCTCCTCCTCTTCCTTTCTTCCTCTCCTCCTGTTCCTCTTCCTCCTCACATCCTCCTCACACCCTCCTCTTCCTCCTCACACCCTCCTCTTCCTCCTCACGCCCTCCTCTTCCTCTCTTCCTCTCCCCCTCATGTCCTCTTCTTCCTCCTGTCTTCCTCTCTTCCTCTCCTCTTCCTCACGTCCTCCTCTTCCTCTCCGCCTCACGTCCTCCTCACCCCCTCATCTTCCTCTCCTCCTCTCCTCCTCTTCCTCCTCACGCCTTCCTCTTCCTCCTCACATCTTCCTCACGTCCTCTTCTTCTTCCCCTCCTCTTCCTCTTCCTCCTCACATCTTCCTCACGCCCTCCTCTTCCTCTCCTCTTCCTCTCTTCCTCATGTCCTTGTCTTCCTGCTCTTCCTCACGTCCTCCTCTTCCTCCTCACATCTTCCTCACATCCTTCTCTTCCTCACGTCTTCCTCATGTCCTCCTCTTCCTCCCCTCCTCTTCCTCTCCCCCTCTCTTCCTCTTCCTCCTCATGCCCTCCTCATCTTCCTCTCCCTCTCCTCCTCACCTCCTCCTCTTCCTCTCTTCCTCACGTCTTCCTCGTGCCCTCCTCTTCCTCTCTTCCTCTCCCTCTCCTCCTCACCTCCTCTTCTTCTCTTCCTCACCTCTTCCTCACCTCTCCCTCTGCTCCTCACCCCCTCCTCTTCCTCTCTTCCTCCCCTCCTCTTCCTCCCCCCCCCAGGTGCTCCGCGACCGCCTGGGCGTGCGCTGCTTCCTGGGGCTGACCGCCACCGCCACCCCCGCCACGGCCCGCGACGTGGCCGCGCACCTCGGCGTCCCCCAGGCCGAGGAAGAGGAGGGCGAGGAGGAAGAAGAGGAGGAAGAGGAGAAGGAGGAGGAAGGCCCCACAGGGCGCTGCTCCGCCCTACCCCCAAACCTCCACCTCTCCGTCTCCATGGACCGCGACCGCGACCGGGTAGGGGCGAGGAGGAGGCGGGCGACCCCCGACGGGGGGGCACAGAAGCCCCCCCCTCACCCTGGGGACCCCCTCCTCATCCTCGGGACCCCCTCCTCACCCTCGGGACCCCCCGTTCTTGCCCTCAGGCCCTCGTCTCCCTGCTGCGGGGGGAGCGTTTCGGCCGCCTCGCCTCCGTCATCGTCTACTGCACGCGGCGCGAGGAGACGGCGCGCCTGGCCGCGCTCCTCCGCACCTCCCTGCGAGGCACCGAGCCCCCCGAGCCCCCCAGCGACACGGGGACGAACCAAAAACGAGGTAGGGAAGCAAACCCAACCCCCCCCGAGCCCCCCGAGACCCCCAACGACACGGGGAGGAACCAAAACCGAGGTTGGGAAGCAAACGCGACCCCCTCGAGGCCCTTTGAACGCCTCGACGCCCCCAAATCCTTCCGGATTTTTATCTTCTACCCCTTAAACTCTTAATTATGAAGTAGAAAAGTGAGAATTGAAGCTGATTAGGGTGTGAAATTGATAAATTAATTGGTTTTTTTGGTAGGGAAGGGCACGCCGACGTGGGTGGCGGACGCTTACCACGCGGGGCTGAGCGCCGCCGAGCGCCGGCGGGTGCAGCGGGGTTTTATGGCCGGCCGGCTGCGGGTGGTGGTGGCCACGGTGGCTTTCGGCATGGGGCTGGACAAGGCGGACGTGCGGGGCGTGGTGCACTACAACGTGCCCCAAAACTTCGAGAGTTACGTGCAGGAGGTGGGGAGAGCCGGGCGGGACGGGAAACCGGCTCACTGCCACCTCTTCCTGCACCCCGAGGTGAGATCCTAAAACAAACAAAAAAAAAAAACACAAAAAACAACGAAAAAAAAAGCTCGAGGTCTCGCCCCAAAAGTTTAGGGGCGTTTCGAAGAGCCTCGAGGATTTTTGGGGTGGGCCCTCACTCAGCCCTAAACCACCCGGGGAGCCCTAAAAGGAGAGAAAGGGACCCAGGAGGGGGGCAGCCAAGCCCTGGTGTCCCCCGCGGGTGCTTCCTATGGGGTCACGGCGCCATCCCCTTTCCCCCTATTATTTTTTTTTATAGGGTGAGGACCTCCACGAGCTTCGGCGGCACATCTATGGGGCCACAGTCGATTTCCTCGCCATCAAGAAGTTGCTGCTGAAAGTTTTCTCCCCCTGCAAGTGCCGGGAGCTCCACCAAAAACGCCGGGAGCTCAGCGGGGTGAGGAAAAAGGGGTCAAAAGCGGGGGCTCCCCGCTGTGCTTTTTTGGGGTCGCCGCACCCCAAAATATTCCCCTCGGGGCGGGGAGCGGCCGGGATTTGAGCCCCAAACGCCGGGGTTTGAGCCCGAACGCCTCGAAGGAGCCGGGAGGGGACCGGGCAGGGCTGTGGGGCCGCCCCAAAAGGGGGTGGGGGCGGGATGGGACCGGTCCCCGCGCCCACCCCACAGGACGCCGAGGTCGAGGACGCCACCGCGGCGCAACCCCAACGCGTGTGCCACATGCACGAGCGCGCCCTGCCCGTCCGGCCGACGGTGGAGGAGCTGGATCTGCGCGAGGAAGGTGAGCGGGGCCGCGCCCGGTGCCACGGTGACCCCAAAAAAAACCCAAAAAACCCCACACAAGCGTCCCCCCTCCGCCCCACGCAGGCATCGAGACGCTGCTGTGCTACCTGGAGCTGCACCCGCGGCGCTGGCTGGAGCTCCTGCCCCCCACCTACTCCTCCTGCCGCCTGCGGTGCTACAGCGGGCCCCGGCAGCTCCGGGCGGTGGCGCGGAGGTCAGAGCGGGCCGGGAGGGGGGCAAAACATCCCCTTTTAGTCCCGTTTTTTAACTTTTGCCTCTTTTCGCCCCTCAGCTGCCCGCCCGTCGCCGTCTTCCTGGCCCGCGAGCGCCTGGCGGGGCGGCCGCACGCCGGCGCCGCTTCCCTGGAGCTGGACGTGGTGGAGCTGAGCGACTCCATGGGTTGGGAGGTGCCCCTGGTGAAACGAGCCCTCCGCCGGCTCCAGTGGGACCCCCTCCTGCGCCCGGGGGGCGCGGGGAACCCAAGGGGGGCGCCCCAAAACCCGCCCTCGGCCGCGGGGAGCGGCGTGGTGGTGGAATTCGCCGAGCTCGCCTTCCACCTCCGCGCCTACGGCGACCTCTCGGAGGAGGAGCTGGATTCCCTCTGCGAGTTCCTGCACCGGAGGGTGGTGGCACGGGAAAAAGCGGCGCTGGGCCAGCTGCGCGCCTGCTTCAGGGCCTTCAAGAGGTGGGGAGAGGGGGTGGAGCCCCCCAAAACGCCCCCAAATTCGTGGTTTGGGTCCGTTCTGGTGTCGTAGTGGGGGCTGACGGGGTTTTTGGGGTCGCAGCGTGGCCTTCCCGAGCTGCGAGCCGCACCCCGAGCGCCTGGAGGAGGAGGAGAGGAGCTCGCGCCTCAGGGCTCTGCTCCAGGACTACTTCCAGAAGGATCCGCCGGCCCCGCAGGACTGCGAGGATGAGGAGGATGAGGAGGAGGAGGAAAATGAGGAAGATGAGGCCCAGGTGCGCGCTGACGTCCGCCGCTTCCTCGCCATCCGCCAGGACGAGAAGTTCTCGGGCAGAGCCGTCGCCAGAATCTTCCACGGCATCGGTGAGCGGCCGCGGGGCCTCGCGCCCACCTCCGGGGTTCCCCGTTTGGGGTTTTTTTTGGGGTGAAACGGGCTGATTTTGGGGGTTCCGCCCCGCAGACAGCCCCTGCTACCCGGCCCAGGTCTACGGGCGCGACCGCCGCTTCTGGAGGAGGCACCTGCGCTTCGACTTCTACCGCCTCGTGCGCCTGGCCACCCAGGAGATCCTGGCGCTGCGCTGAGACCCCAAAAACGACCCCAAGGAACCTTTGGGACACGGGGGAGGCGCTGGGAAGCCCCCCAGGGGGGCGTGGGACCCTCGTTTGGCCCCGTTCCCCCGCGTTTAAGCGGTTCCAACCTCCCCTGGGGGCGTGGAGCGGGCCCGCTGCCGGATTCTCTCTTGGAATTAATAAATCGAGAAGTTTTTTAAAAATAAATCGAGAAGTTTTTTAAAAATAAATCGAGAAATTTTTTAAAAATAAATTGAAGTTTTTAAAAAATTTCTCGATTTATTTTTAAAAATAAATCGAGGAGTTTTTAAAAATAAATCGAGATATTTTTAAAAATGAATCCTCTCCCGTGGCTCCCGGTGTTCCTCCCCGTCCCGCCGCGCGCACCGCAATTACCGCGCCCGCCTCTGATCGCGCGCCGTGCAGCCGCCGCGGGGCCGCGCCGCCCCAGCGGCCGCGGGGCGCCCTGCCCCTGTTCCCGTTCCTCTCCTCCCCGCCAGCAAAAACCCTCTTAATTTTTTTGGCAAAAACCCTTTTAAAAGGTGATTTGTGCCCCGGGCGCCACGCGGCAGCGTGCGCAGTCCTCCTGGGACTATAGGCACTGCTCCCCGTCGGCGCTCCGGACTATAAGCACTGCTCTCGCTCTCCCTCCTGCACCTCTCGAGGTAAGCCAAGCACCCGTGGGACAAACTCGACGCCACGTGGACCCCAAATGGGGTCACCGGGGCCTGATGGCACCCCGCCCCGACCCCAAACCCGTTCCTATCCCCTAACCCCAGCGCCCCCGCGCCATGGCCCTACCCCGTGCCCTGCTCCTGCCGCTGCTCCTCGGCGAGGTCCTGGCGCAGGACGCGGCCCCGCAGAGCTGCCACCCGCTGCCGGACGGTGAGCACCGCCCCATGGGGACCCCAAAATGATGAATCCCTTTTTAGGGTGACGGCCGAGACCCCGTTTTTTTCCCCCCTCCCGCAGCCCCCAACGCGGCGCTGGGCCGCCCGGCCTCCCAGTCCTCCCTCTACCCCAACCGCAGCATCGCCGCCAACGCGGTGGACGGCAACCGGGACGGCGACTGGCGCCACGGCTCCTGCGCCCGCACCCTGCTTGAACCCGAGCCCTGGTGGGCCGTGGATTTGGGCGGGCGGCGCGCGGTGGCGGCGGTGCTGGTGCAGAACCGCCACGACTGCTGCTGGCAGCGCCTGCGGGGCGCCCAGGTCCACGTGGGCGACGCGCCGGCCAAGCGCGGCCGCGACAACCCCATGTGAGTCGGGTTGGGTGACGCCACGCGGGGTCACTCAGCCCCCCCACGACCCCGCTAATCGCCCCCTCTCGATTTTTTGGGGTTTTTTGGCACAGCTGCGGGGTCATCGCCGACGCCGGGCCTGGCTCGCTCAGCACCGTGTGCTGCCGGGGGCTGCGGGGCCGCTACGTCTCCGTCCTCATCCCCGGGCGCGAGGACGCGCTGGTGCTGTGCGAGGTGGAGGTGCTGCTGCAGGGCTGCGCCCCGCTGCCCGGAGGTGAGGAAACCACCCCAAAAATACCCCGTAGAGCCCCCCGCACCCACGCCCAACCTCGTGCCCACCCTCCCCGCGGTCGTTCCAGCCCCCAACGTGGCGCGGGGCCGCGCGGCGGCGCAGTCGTCCACGCTCAACGCCCTCAGCCTGGCCGCCAACGCCGTGGACGGGAGCCGGGACGGGGAGTGGGAGCGCGGCTCCTGCGCCCACACCGAGAAGGAGCTGGAGCCCTGGTGGAGCGTGGATTTGGGCCGGCGCCGCGCCGTCCTCGCCGTCACCCTCACCAACCGGCGCGACTGCTGCTGGGACAGCCTGGTGGGCGCCCAGGTCCACGTCGGCGACTCGCCGGCCGACCACGGCAGGAACAACCCCATGTGAGTGGGGTCTCCACCGGGGCGTGGGGTCTCCACCGGGGTGGGATCTCCACCGGGGTGTCCCCCCCTAACCCCGCGGCCCCTCGGTAACCTCCCGCTCCTCTCCGGCAGCTGCGGGGCCGTCCTGGACACCGGGCCCGGCACCGCCAGCACCATCTGCTGCAACGGGCTGCCGGGCCGCTACGTCTCCGTCGTCATCCCCGGCCGCGTCGACTTCCTCGTGCTCTGCGAGGTGGAGGTGACGGCGCAGAGCTGCCACCCCCCGCCCGGCGGTAAGAGATGGGGGGGGGGGGCCACCCCAAAGTGCCACCGCGGCGCCACCGCGGCGCCACAACCGCGTTTCGGTGCTGGCAAACACGGGGGAGGAAGGTGGGGACAGCAGGGTGGGGGACGGGGACGTTTACACGCAGGGTGAGGGCACGGCGTGGGCGCAGCGAGCCCGGAGCTGGCGTCACCACCCGCCCCGTGGCGTCCCCCAGCCCAAAATTTGGCGCTGTGGCGCCCGGCGACGCAGTCCTCCACGGCCAGGCCGGCCGGCAGCGCCATCAACGCCGTGGACGGGAACCGGGCCGGCCGCTGGCGCCACGGCTCCTGCACCCAAACCAAGAGGGAGCGGGAGCCGTGGTGGACGGTGGACCTGGGCCAGAGCCGCGCCGTGGCGGCCGTGGTGGTGAGGAACCGCCTGGACTGCTGCTGGCACCGCCTCAAGGGCGCCCACGTCCACGTCGGCGACTCCCTCGCCGGCCACGGCACCAACAACCCGGTGTGAGTGCCGCCGCGCCCGCGCCACCGCCGCTGCGCCCTCGACACCCTCACCGCCCTCACCGCCTCTTCCCCCGTCTCGTCCCGCAGCTGCGGCGCCATCACCGACACCGGCCCCGGCTCCACCAGCACCGTGTGCTGCCGCGGGCTGCCGGGCCGCTACGTCACCATCGCCGTGCCCCGGCGCCACGAGCAGCTGAGCCTGTGCGAGGTGGAGGTGGTGGAGCAGGGCTGCACCGTGACGCCCGGCGGTGAGTCACCCGACCCCGGTGGGGTCCCCAAAACCTTCCTCCGTCCCCCCCCCCGTGGCGCGGTGACGGGGGTGTCACCGCCTCGTCTTGCACCCGCAGCCCCCAACGCGGCGCTGGGCCGCCCGGCCGCCCAGTCCTCGGTGCTGGACGCCGCCAGCGGTGCCGCCAACGCGGTGGACGGCAACCGGGACGCCGACTGGGAGCGCGGCTCCTGCGCCCACACCCAGGAGGAGCCCGAGCCCTGGTGGCGGCTGGATTTGGGCGAGCGCCGCGCCGTCGAGGCCGTGCTGGTGCAGAACCGCCGCGACTGCTGCTGGCAGCACCTCAAGGGCGCCCAGGTCCACGTGGGCGACTCGCCGCTGGACGGCGGCCGGCGCAACGCGGTGTGAGCGCCCCGTACCCTTCCCCAAACCCCTCCCCGGTTTGTTGTAGGCACCGCGGCTCACCCTATTGTCCCCCAACCGTGGCACAGCTGCGGGGTCATCACCGACGCCGGGCCCGGCTCGCTCAGCACCGTGTGCTGCCGGGGGCTGCGGGGCCGCTACGTCTCCGTCCTCATCCCCGGGCGCGAGGACGCGCTGGTGCTGTGCGAGGTGGAGGTGCTGCTGCAGGGCTGCGCCCCGCTGCCCGGAGGTGAGGAAACCACCCCAAAAATACCCCGTAGAGCCCCCCCGCACCCACGCCCAACCTCGTGGCCACCCTCACGGCCGTCTTCCAGCCCCCAACCTGGCGCGGGAGCAGTGGGCCACGCAATCGTCCACCTCCGGCGGCGCCGGGGCGGCCGCCAAGGCGGTGGACGGCAACCGGGACGCCGACGGGCGCCGCGGCTCCTGCAGCCACACCCGGCGCCAACGCCAGCCCTGGTGGGCCGTGGATTTGGGCGGGCGGCACGCGGTGGCGGCGGTGCTGGTGCAGAACCGCCGCGACTGCTGCTGGCAGCGCCTGCGGGGCGCCCAGGTCCACGTGGGCGACGCGCCGGCCGAGCGCGGCCGCGACAACGCCGTGTGAGTCGGGTTGGGTGACGCCACCGGGGGGGGTCACTCAGCCCCCCGCCGACCCCGCTAATCGCCCCCTCTCGTTTTTTTGGGGTTTTTTGGCACAGCTGCGGGGTCATCGCCGACGCCGGGCCCGGCTCGCTCAGCACCGTGTGCTGCCGGGGGCTGCGGGGCCGCTACGTCTCCGTCCTCATCCCCGGGCGCGAGGACGCGCTGGTGCTGTGCGAGGTCGAGGTCTACGGCACCTTCCTGGAGCCCTAAAGCCGCACCCCGGGGTGGGGACGAGGTGACAAGGTGCTGTCCCCCCCTCCCCCGGCCACCCTTGGGTGTCCCCGCGCTGTCCCCGACCCTTCCGTGGGCACCCAAGGGTCCTCGTCCTGCAGCGGGGTGGCCAGGCCCTATAGCGTGTCCCATAGGCACCCTATGGGGTCTCGGCTGCTCTCGGGGTGTGGGGGGGAGCGGTGGGTGGCACCCATGGGTGTCCTCGCCCAGCGGGGTGCTGGGAAGAGCAATAAAGGGCTGAGAGTGAGTGCGGAACCCTAAAGTGCATTGGGGAGGGGATGGGATTGGGATTGGGGTGGGAATGGGGATGGGATGGGATTAGGGATATGGGATGGGGATGGGATTAGGGATATGGGGTGGGGTGGGGATGGGATTAGGGATATGGGATGGGATGGGATTAGGGATATGGGGTGGGGTGGGGATGGGATTAGGGATATGGGATGGGATGGGATTAGAGATATGGGGTGGGGATGGGATTAGGGATATGGGATGGGGATTGGGATGGGAATGGGATTGGGGATAGGATGGGATGGGGATGGGATTAGGGATGGGGATATGGGATGGGATTAGGGATGCGATTAGGGATATAGAATGGGGATGGGATGGGATTAGGGATATGGGATGGGGATGGGATTAGGGATATGGGATGGGATGGAATGGGATTAGGGATATGGGATGGGGATGGGGATCACAGAAGGGCTCGCCCTGGAAGGGCCCTTTTAGGATCGCCTAACCCCACCCCCCACCATAGGCAGGGTTCCCACCCCCCAGTTTGGGTTGGCCTGGAGACGGGGTGGGCGCGTGGCGGGTAATGGGGCGGGTAATGGGGCGGGTAATGGGGTGGGTAACAGGGAGGTAATGGGGCAAGTAATAGGGTAACTAATGGGGCGGGTGATGAATAACTAACAGAGCGAGCAATAGGGTGGGGAACGGGGCAGGTAATGGGGCAGGTAAGAGGAGTATTAACGGGATGGGTAATTTGGGTGTTAATAGGGCAGGTAATGGGGCAGGTAATGGGGCAGTTAATAGGGACGTCAGTGGGGCAGGTAATGGTGCCAATGAGGTGCCACCCATGTCACCCCGTGGTGCTCGGGGACCTGCCCTATAAATGCCATCCCCCTGCTGTGGGGTGGGGATGTGGGGTGGCCCTGGCCACCGTGGGGACACCACGAGGACGTGGGATGCCACGGGGACATGGAGCCCCATGGGGACGTGGGGCATAATGGGGTGGGGGACATAACGGGGACGTGGGATGCGATGGGACTTGGGGCACCGTATGGATATGGGGCACCCCATAGACAAGGGACACAATGGGGACAATGGAACACCACAAGGATATGGGGCACCCCATGGGGATGTGGACACCATGGGGACATGGGGCACCCCATGGATGAGGACACTATGGGGACGTGGACACTGTAGGGACATGGGATACCCTACGGGGACATGGGACACCATGTGGATATGGGGCACCCCATAGAAAAGGGACACAATGGGGACATGGGGCACCCCATGAGGATGTGGGACACCATGGGGACATGGGGCACCGTATGGATATGGGGCGCCCCATAGAAAAGGGACACAACAGGGATGATGGAACACCACGAGGACATGGGGCGCCCCATAGACAAGGGACATAACGGGGACATGGGGCATCATGGGGACATGGGGCACCATATGGATATGGGGTGCCCCATAGAAAAGGGACACCATGGGGACAATGGGACACCATGAGGACATGGGGCACCCCATGAGGATGTGGGACACCGTGGGGACATGGGGCACCGTATGGATATGGGGCGCCCCATAGAAAAGGGACACCATGGGGACAATGGGACACCATGGGGACATGGGGCACCCCATAGAAAAGGGACACCATGGGGACAATGGGACCCCATGGGGACATGGGGCACCCCATGGGGCACCCCATAGACGTGAACCCCATGGGGACATGGGGCACCGTATGGATATGGGGCGCCCCATAGCCAAGGAACACAACGGGAACGGTGGAACACCACGGGGACACGGGGCACCCCATGGACACGGGACCCCATAGACACCCCGTGGACACCCCATAGGCACCCCATGGACCTGGGACCCCCCCCACCCGCCAGGAGGGGCCACCCATGGGTGCCCCCCACGCCCGCGGACGCGCCGGCTGCCGCTGATGCTTTATTAGGGGATATCCAACACCCGCCCCCCGACCCCCCTAAACCGAGCCCGGGAGCGCCCGCGCAGGGCCCCGCAGGGGGTTGGACGGGATTATTTTTTTTGGGATTAGGGGGGATTTGGGGGGGGCTCGTTAGGAGAATTCCTTAACGAACTTGGTGTAGAAGGCGCTGAGCTTCTGCAGCAGGACCTGCAGCTTGTCGGCGGGGGGCAGGATGGTCATCCTGGGGGGGGGGGACACACAATGGGATTAGGGACCCCCCCACGGTGTGCCCCCCGCCCTATTAGGAGGATTCCCGTAGTCCCCAGGTGGTTTGGGGGATTTTTTTTTTAACGGGGGGGCTCCGGAAACGTTGTGGGATCGTGGGGGGGTGGGGGTGGGGTCCTGGGGAGGGTGGGGGGTCCTGGAGGGGGGGGATGGACCTAATCCCATCCCTAATCCCATCCCAATCCCATCCCCAATTCCCATCCCATCCCATCCCATCCCTGGCCCCATTCACAGCCCTAATCCCATCCCCACACACCCATGACCCCATTCCATACCAGCCCAATCCCGGTCCACATCCCATCCCCAATCCCACCCCTAATCCCATCCCATCCCCAATTCCCATCCCAATCCCATCCCATCCCATCCCCGGCCCCATTCATGTCCCTAACCCCATCCCCACCCCTGACCCCGTTCCAAATCACCCCAGTCCCCATCCCATCCCATCCCCATCCCATCCCCAATCCCACCCCTAATCCTATCCTATCCCCATCCCATCCCCAATCCCACCCCTAATCCCATCTCATCCCATCCCATTGTGCCCATCCCCATCCCATTCCAATCCCAATCCCCAATTCCCATCCCTAATCCCATCCCATACCCAATTCCCATCCCCATCCCATCCCACCCCATCCCTATCCCCATCCCTAATCCCATCCCATCCCATTGTGCCCATCCCCATCCCATTCCAATCCCAATCCCCAATCCCATCCCTAATCCCATCCCCATCCCAATCCCATCCCTAATCCCATCCCCATCCCATTCCCATCCCATCCCCGCCCCCATCCATGTCCCTAACCCCATCCCCACCCCTGACCCCATTCCAAACCACCCCAATCCCAATTCCCATCCCTAATCCCATCCCCATCCCTAATCCCATCCCATATCCCCATCCCATCCCATCCCTGGCCCCATTCACAGCCCTAACCCCATCCCCACACACCCATGACCCCATACCATACCAGCCCAATCCTGGTCCCCATCCCATCCCCAATCCCACCCCTAATCCTATCCCAATCCCATCCCCATCCCCATCCCCGGCCCCATTCATGTCCCTAACCCCATCCCCACCCCTGACCCCATTCCAAATCACCCCAGTCCCCATCCCAATCCCATCCCATCCCTAATCCCATCCCATCTCCATCCCTAATCCCATCCCATCCCATTGTGCCCATCCCCATCCCATTCCAATCCCAATCCCCATCCCATCCCCACCCCATCCCTATCCCCATCCCTAATCCCATCCCATCCCAATGTGCCCATCCCCAATCCCACCCCTAATCCCACCCCTAATCCCATCCCAACCAAACCCCGCCCCCATTCACATCCCTAACCCCATCCCCACCCCACACCCCATTCCAAACCACCCCAATCCCCATCCCCATCCCATCCCTAATCCCATCCCACCCCCATCCCATCCCATCCCCATTCCATCCCTATCCCCATCCCTAATCCCATCCCATCCCACTGTGCCCATCCCATCCCAATCCCCATCCCATCCCCAATCCCACCCCTAATCCCATCCCATCCCCATTCCATCCCTATCCCCATCCCGAATCCCATCCCCATCCCATCCCAATCCCCAATCCCACCCCTAACCCCACCCCATCCCATTATACCCATCCCCAATCCCACCCCTAATCCCACCCCTAATCCCATCCCAACCCATCCCTGCCCCCATTCACGTCCCTAACCCCATCCCCACCCCACACCCCATTCCAAACCACCCCAATCCCCATCCCCACCCCTAACCCCACCCCATCCCATTATACCCATCCCCAACCCCACCCCTAATCCCACCCCTAATCCCATCCCAATCCTCATCCCTAATCCCATCCCATTGTGCCCATCCCCACCCCTAATCCCATCCCAATCCCACCCCTAACCCCACCCCATCCCATTATACCCACCCCTAATCCCACCCCTAATCCCATCCCAATCCCCATCCCCACCCCTAATCCCACCCCATCCCAATGTGGCCATCCTCATTCCATCCCCATCCCCACCCCTAACCCCACCCCATCCCATTGTACCCATCCCCAACCCCACCCCTAATCCCATCCCATCCCCATCCCTAATCCCATCCCATTCCATTATACCCATCCCCAACCCCACCCCTAATCCCACCCCTAATCCCATCCCATTGTGCCCATCCCCACCCCTAATCCCATCCCAATCCCCAATCCCACCCCTAACCCCACCCCATCCCATTATACCCACCCCTAATCCCACCCCTAATCCCACCCCTAATCCCATCCCAATCCCCATCCCCACCCCTAATCCCACCCCATCCCATTGTACCCATCCCCAATCCCACCCCTAATAATCCCAATCCCATCCCAATCCCACCCCATCCCAATGTGGCCATCCTCATTCCATCCCCATCCCCGCCCCTAACCCCACCCCATCCCATTATACCCACCCCCAACCCCACCCCTAATCCCACCCCTAATCCCATCCCAATCCCCATCCCTAATCCCATCCCATTGTGCCCATCCCCACCCCTAATCCCATCCCAATCCCCATCCCCACGCCTAACCCCACCCCATCCCATTGTACCCATCCCCAACCCCACCCCTAATCCCATCCCTAATCCCATCCCATCCCATTGTGCCCATCCCCATCCCATCCCCAATCCCACCCCTAATCCCATCCCAATCCCCATCCCCACCCCTAACCCCACCCCATCCCATTATACCCACCCCTAATCCCAATCATCCCCAACCCCACCCCTAATCCCTCCCCTAATCCCACCCCTAATCCCAATCCCACCCCTAATCCCACCCCATCCCAATGTGGCCATCCTCATTCCATCCCCATCCCCACCCCTAACCCTACCCCATCCCATTATACCCACACCTAATCCCACCCCTAATCCCACCCCTAATCCCAATCCCACCCCTAATCCCACCCCATCCCAATGTGGCCATCCTCATTCCATCCCCATCCCCACCCCTAACCCTACCCCATCCCATTATACCCACCCCTAATCCCACCCCTAATCCCACCCTAATCCCCATCCCCACCCCTAATCCCACCCCATCCCAATGTGGCCATCCTCATTCCATCCCCATCCCCACCCCTAACCCCACCCCATCCCATTATACCCACCCCTAATCCCACCCCCAACCCCACCCCTAATCCCACCCCTAATCCCAATCCCATCCCCAGCCCCATTCATGTCCCTAACTCCATCCCCACCCCTGACCCCATTCCAAACCACCCCAATCCCCATCCCAATCCTATCCCATCCCTAATCCCATCCCATCTCCATCCCTTATCCCATCCCAATCCCCATCCCCACCCCTAATCCCACCCCTAATCCCACCCCTAATCCCAATCCCACCCCCTTACCTGAAGTGGAAGGTGCCCTCCTTCTGCCCGAACCCGGAGCCGGGCACCACGCAGATCCCGGTCTCCTCCAGCAGCCTCATGCAGAAGAACATATCGGGGGCCTGACCCTGCGCCTAGGGGGGGACCGACCCCGACCTCTTGGGTCACCCCGACCTTTGGGTGACCCCACGCACCTTAGGGTGACCCCTAGGCCCCAAGGGGGGGGTTACCTGGGCCGCTTGTAGGGCGCGGGGCGGCAGCTCGATGCGGGGGAAGGCGTACATGGCGCCCTGCACCGGGTTGCAGCGGATGCCGGGCGTGCGGTTGAAAATCTCCTGGGTCAGCTTCGCCTTCTGGGCCAGCGCGCTCAGCACGGCCCGCTTCTCCTGGGGGGGGGGGAATATGGGGAAGAATGGGGGAAATGGGGGAAATGGGGGCGTGGCAGGGTTGAGCTCGCACTATGTGTCCCTATATCTCACCCTATGTAATCGATCCCTGCCCCGTGTGCTCCGTTCCCATCTCACGTGCTCCGTTCCCATCCCATCTCCCCATCCCATCCCCATCCCATATCCCCATCCCATTCCCATTCCCCATCCCATTCCCCATCCCATCCTATCCCAATCCCAATCCCCATCCCATCCCAATCCCATTCCCAATCCAGATCCCAATCCCAATCCCATCCCATATCCCCATCCCATTCCCCATCCCATCCTATCCCAATCCCCATCCCATCTCATTCCCAATCCAGATCCCAATCCCAATCCCATCCCATATCCCCATTCCCAATCCCAATCCACACCCCGTCCCCATCCCATCCCCATCACAATCCCACCCCCATCCCATATCCCCATCCCCAGTCCCCATCCCATCCCCAATCCCGTCCCAATCCAATCCCAATCCCATCCCTTCCCAATCCCATTCCCAATCCCATCCCCATCCTGTCCCATTCCCATCCTATCCCATCCCAATCCCAATCCCATCCTCATCCCAATTCCATCCCATCCCTATTCCAACCCATCCCCATCCCATTCCATCCCCATCCCAATCCCAATCCAAATCCAAATCCCATCCCCAATCCCATCCCAATCCCAATCAAAATCCCATCCCCATCCCAATCTCAATCCCAATCCCATTCCCAATCCTATCCTAATCCCAATCCAAATCAAAATCCCATCCCCAATCCCAATCCCCATCCCATCCGATCCCATCCCACCCCAATCCCATCCCTTCCCCATCCCAATCCAAATCAAAATCCCATCCCAATCCCAATCCCATCCCCATCCCATCCCCACCCAATCCCAATCCCCATCCCATCCCGCACCCACCGCCATGAATCCCTCGTAGGAGGGCTCCCCGGGCTGGGGGGGGTTGACGACGGCGTCCAGTATGATCTGCCCGGCCACGGGGGGGCAGAGCCGCACCGACACCAGTTTGGCCAGTTGCTGCTGCACCTCGGGGTCCATGTTCACCACCTCCACGTACCCGCCCCGGAACCCGCACCTGCACCGTAGGACCCATAGGGCCGCCGTGACCCTATATCCCACCCCATGGACCACCGCATCCCCACCCCACCCCATAGTACCCATAGGGCCACAACATCCCTATTCCCACCCCATGGACCACTGCGTCCCCATCCCCACCCCATAGAACCCATAGGGCCACCACATCCCCATTCCCACCCCATAGCACCCATAGGGCCGCCCTGTCCCTATATCCCACCCCATGGACCACCGCATCCCCACCCCGACCCTTAGGGACCACGGGGCCAGCACATTCCCATCGCCACCCCATAGGATCCATGGGGCCACGGTGTCCCTATTCCCACCCTGTGATCCAACACATCCCAATCCCCACCCCATAGGATCCATAGGGCCACGGTGTCCCTATTCTCACCCCATGATCCAGAACATCCCCACCCCACTCCATAGGGTCCATGGGGCCACCACATCTTCATCCCCACCCCATAGTCTCCATAGGGTCACAGTGTCCCTATTCCCACCCCATGGTCCTCCACATCCCCACCCAACCCCATAGCACCCATAGGGCCACCACATCCCCATCCCCACCCCACAGCACCCATAGGGCCGTGGTGTCCCTATTCCTACCCCATGACCCAGAACATCCCTACCCCACCCCATAGCACCCATGGGGCCACCACATCCCCACCCCACAGCACCCATAGGGCCACAACGTCCCTATTCCCACCCCATGCTCCACCACATCCCCACCCCACAGCACCCATGGGGCCGTGGTGTCCCTATTCCCACCCCATGGACCACCACATCCCCTCCCAACCCCATAGCACCCATGGGTCCACCACCTCCCCACCCAACCCCACATCACCCACGGGCCCACCCCCTCCCCACCCCACCCCACCCCACAACCCCCACAGAACCACAACATCCCCATCCCCACCCCATACTCCCCCACCTCACCCCCGTAGACTCCCCGGCGCCCCCTAAACCCCAGCACCCATGGGTGCCCCCCACCCGGTCCCGGCGCCACGCACTCGCCGGCGAAGCCCTTGGAGATGGAGTGGAAGGAGGCGAGCTCCACGGTGTCGGCGTAGGGCGGCCCCAATTGGGCCAAAACCTTCTTGAAGGAGTGGAAGGCCGCGCCCTCGGCGTAGACGTTGTCTTGGTAGACCTGAGGTGCGAGCGGCGCGTCGACGCGGGTTTTGGGTTTTTTTTGGGTTTTTTGGGGTTTTTTGGGTTTTTTTGTTTTTTTTTTTTTTGTTTTTTGGGGGTTTTTTTGTTTTTTTGGGGTTTTTTTGGGTTTTTTTGGGTTTTTTTTGGTTTTTTGTTTTTTTTTGGGGGGTTTTGGGGTTTTGGGGTCGGGGGACACGCGGTTATAGGGTCGGGGTCGCCGTCACTCACCTCGTCGGCCAAAAGGAAGAGGCGCTCCTCGTAGGCGAATTTGATGACGGCCTCGATGTCCTCGCGGCTCTGCACCTGCCCTAAGGGGGGCGCGGGGTGGGGGGTGGGCGCCGGTGAGGTGGGGGGTACTGGGACTGGTAGGGTGCTGGGGGGACTGGTGCTAGAAGGGCACTGGGGTCCCAGTAAGGCATTTGGGTCTCAGGACCAGTAGGGCACTGGGGTGCCCGGTGCTGGTAGGGTGTTGGGAAGCCCAGTCCCAGTAGGGCACTGGGGGCCCAGTCCCAGTAGGGTGTTGGGGTCCCAGTAAGGCATTTGGGTCCCATTACCAGTAGGGCACTGGGGGCCCAGTCCCAGTAGGGTGTTGAGGAGCCCAGTCCCAGTAGGATATTGGAGTCCCAGGACCAGTAGGGCACTGGGGGCCGGGTGTTGGGGTCCCAGTAAGGCATTTGGGTCCCAGGACCAGTAGGGTACTGGAGGCCCAGTCCCAGTAGGGTGTTGGGGAGCCCAGTACTGGTAGGGTGTTGGGGTCCCATTACCAGTAGGGTATTGGGGTCCCCATCCCAACAGAGTATTGGGGTCCCAGCCCTCGTACCGATAGGGCAGGGCAGTCCCAGCCCCAGTAGGGTATTGGGGGCCCAGCCCCGGTACCAGAAGGACACTGGGGCTCCCAGTTCAGCCCCAGGCTCCCAGTATGACCCCAGGTCTCCCAGTATGACCCCAGGACACCCAGTATGACCCTGGTACCCCCACCCCACACAGTGCCCACGGTGTCCATGGTGCCCATGGCGTCACCATACTGGTAGGGTTGCTCCCAGTCCAACCCCGGTACCCCCAGTATGACCCCAGTGCCCCCAGTATGACCCCAGCACTCCCAATCTGACCCCAGTGCCCCCAGTACAACCCCAGGACCCCCACTACCACCCCAGTAACCCCACCCCACGCAGTGCCCGCAGTGCCCACGGTAGAGCCATACCAGTAGGGTTGCTCCCAGTATGACTCCAGTGCCCCCACTATGACCCCAGGTCTCCCAGTATGACCCCAGGTCTCCCAATATGACCTCAGGGCCCCCAGTACTACCCCAGTACCCCCACCCCACGCAGTGCCCATGGCAGCGCCATACCGGTGGGGTTGCTCCCAGTCCAACCCCAGTGCCCCCAGTCCAACCCTATTGTCCCCAGTATGACCCCAGTCCAATCCCAGCACTCCCAATCTGACCCCAGGTCTTCCAATCCAACCCCAGGACCCCCAGTCTGACCCCAGGACCCCCAGTCCAACCCCAGAACCCCCAGTCCCACCCCGCCACCCCCACCCCACCCAGTACCCTTGGCGGTGGCAGTGGCACCGTACCGGTGGGGTTGCCCCCAGTCCAACCCCAATGCCCTCAGTATGACCCCAGTGTCCCCAGTATGATCCCAGTGCCCCCAGTCCAATCCCAGCACTCCCAATCTGACCCCAGGACCCCCAGTATGACCCCAGGACCCCCAATACCACCCCAGTAGCCCCACCCCACGCAGTGCCCACAGTGCCCACGGTAGCGCCATACTGGTAGGGTTGCTCCCAGTCCAACTCCATTGTCCCCAGTATGACCCCAGTGCCCCCAGTCCAATCCCAGTGCCCCCAATATGACTCCAGTGCCCCCAGTACAACCCCAGAACCCCCAGTCCCACCCCGCCACCCTCCACCCCACCCAGTACCCTTGGCGGTGGCAGTGGCACTGTACCGGTGGGATTGCTCCCAGTCCAACCCAGTGCCCCCAGTATGACCCCAGGTCTCCCACTATGACCCCAGGACCCCCAGTACAATCCCAGCTCTCCCAATATGACCTCAGGGCCCCCAGTACCAACCCAGTACCCCCACCCCACACAGTACCCTTGTCGGTGCCGCCGTACCGGTGGGGTTACTCCCAGTATGACCCCGGTGCCCCCAATATGACCCCAGGTCTCCCAATCTGACCCCAGGACCCCCAGTCCAACCCCAGAACCCCCAGTCCCACCCCACTACCCCCACCCCACCCAGTACCCTTGTCGGCGGCGGTGGCACCGTACCGGTGGGGTTGCTCCCAGTCCAACCCCAATGCCCCCAGTATGACCCCAGTGCCCCCAGTCCAATCCCAGTGCCCCCAATATGACTCCAGTGCCCCCAGTATGACTCCAGGCCTCCCAGTATGACCCAAGGTCTCCCAGTATGACCCTGGTACCCCCACCCCACGCAGTGCCCATGGTGCCCATGGCGGCGCCATACCGGTAGGGTTCCTCCCAGTCCAACCCCAATGCCCTCAATATGACCCCAGTGCCCCCACTATGACCCCAGTGCCCCCAGTATGACCCCAGCACTCCCAATCCAACCCCAGGTCTCCCAATCTGACCCCAGAACCCCCAGTATGACCCCACCACCCCCCACCCCACCCAGTACCCTTGGCGGTGGCAGTGGCACCGTACCGGTGGGGTTGCCCCCAGTCCAACCCCAATGCCCTCAGTATGACCCCAGTGTCCCCAGTATGATCCCAGTGCCCCCAGTCCAATCCCAGCACTCCCAATCTGACCCCAGGACCCCCAGTATGACCCCAGGACCCCCAATACCACCCCAGTACCCCCACCCCACACAGTGCCCGCAGTGCCCATGGCGGCGCCGTACCGGTAGGGTTGCTCCCAGTCCAACCCCATTGTCCCCAGTCCAACCCTATTGTCCCCAGTATGACCCCAGTCCAATCCCAGCACTCCCAATCTGACCCCAGGTCTCCCAATCCAACCCCAGGACCCCCAATCTGACCCCAGGACCCCCAGTCCAACCCCAGAACCCCCAGTCCCACCCCGCCACCCCCACCCCACCCAGTACCCTTGGCGGTGGCAGTGGCACCGTACCGGTGGGGTTGCCCCCAGTCCAACCCCAATGCCCTCAGTATGACCCCTGTGTCCCCAGTATGACCCCAGCACTCCCAATCCAACCCCAGGTCTCCCAGTCTGACCCCAGAACCCCCAGAATGACCCCACCACCCTCCACCCCACCCAGTACCCTTGTCGGCGGCGATGCCGCCGTACCAGTGGGGTTGCTCCCAGTCCAACCCCAGTGCTCCCAGTATGACCCTAGGACCCCCAGTATGACCCCAGCACTCCCAATCTGACCCCAGGTCTCCCAATATGACCTCAGGGCCCCAAGTACGACCCCAATACCCCCACCCCACGCAGTGCCCACAGTACCCATGGCTGCGCCATACCGGTGGGGTTGCTCCCAGTCCAACCCCATTGTCCCCAGTCCAACCCTGTTGTCCCCAGTATGACCCCAGTGCCCCCAGTATGACCCCAGGTCTCCCACTATGACCCCAGGACCCCCAGTACAACCCCAGGACCCCCAATCTGACCCCAGAACCCCCACTACCACCCCCGTACCCCCACCCCACGCAGTACCCATGGCGGCACCATACTGGTAGGGTTGCTCCCAGTCCAACCCCAGTGCCCCCACTATGACCCCAGGCCTCCCAGTATGACCCAAGGTCTCCCAGTACGACCCCAGCTCTCCCAATATGACCTCAGGGCCCCCAGTACCAACCCAGTACCCCCACCCCATGCAGTACCCATGGCGGCACCATACCAGTAGGGTTGCTCCCAGTATGACCCCGGTGCCCCCAGTATGACCCCAGGCCTCCCAGTACCAACCCCAGTACCCCCACTATGACCCCAGTGTCCCCAGTATGACCCCAGCACTCCCAACCTGACCCCAGGACCCCCACTATGACCCCAGAACCCCCAGTATGACCCCACCACCCCCCACCCCACCCAGTACCCTTGTCGGCGGCAATGCCGCCGTACCAGTGGGGTTGCTCCCAGTCCAACCCAGTGCCCCCAGTATGACCCCAGTGCCCCTGGTATGACCCCAGCACTCCCAATCTGACCCCAGGTCTCCCAATATGACCTCAGGGCCCGCAGTACAACCCCAGTACCCCCACCCCACGCAGTACCCATGGCGGCACCATACCAGTAGGGTTGCTCCCAGTCCAACCCCATTGTCCCCAGTCCAACCCTATTGTCCCCAGTATGACCCCAGCACTTCCAATCTGACCCCAAGGCTCCCAGTATGACCCCAGCACTCCCAATCCAACCCCAGGTCTCCCAATCTGACCCCAGGACCCCTACTATGACCCCACCACCCTCCACCCCACCCAGTACCCTTGTCGGCGGCGGTGCTGCCGTACCAGTGGGGTTGCTCCCAGTCCAACCCCATTGTCCCCAGTATGACCCCAGTGTCCCCAGTATGACCCCAGCACTCCCAATCCAACCCCAGGTCTCCCAATATGACCTCAGGACCCCCAGTATGACCCCAGGACCCCCAGTCCAACCCCAGTACCCCCAGTATGACCCCAGGTCTCCCAATCTAACCCCATTACCCCCAGTATGACCCCACCCAGTCCCCTTAGCGGTGCCGCCGTACCGGTGGGGTTTCCGGGGTTGATGACGCAGAGGGCTCGGGGTTGGCAGCGCCGCCTCCCTTCTCCCAGCACCCGGCGCAGTTCGGCGACGTCCAGGGCCCAGGCGCGCTCCTCGGCCAGCAGGTAGCCCAGCTGCACCGCGCCCAGCTCCGCCAGCGCCGCCGAGTACAGCGGGTACTGCGGCACCGGCACCAGCACCCCGCAGCGCCCCGAGCCCTCGCCGCACACCAGGAGCTTCAGGATGCTCTGGGGGGGGGGGTAAAGGGGTGTATGGGGTGTGTGGGGGGTGTGGGGTGGGGATATGGGGGTATGGGGGTATGGGGTTGGGGTATGGGGATATGGGGTTGGGATATGGGGATATGGGGGTATGGGGATATGGGGGTATGGGGATATGGGGTTGGGATATGGGGTTGGGGGTATGGGGATATGGGGATATGGGGATATGGGGGTATGGGGGTATGGGGTTGGGATATGGGGGTATGGGGGTATGGGGTTGGGATATGGGGATATGGGGTTGGGATATGGGGATATGGGGTTGGGATATGGGGATATGGGGTTGGGATATGGGGTTATGGGGATATGGGGTTGGGGATATGGGGTTGGGATATGGGGTTGGGGGTATGGGGATATGGGGATATGGGGATATGGGGGTATGGGGGTATGGGGTTGGGATATGGGGGTATGGGGGTATGGGGTTGGGATATGGGGATATGGGGTTGGGATATGGGGATATGGGGTTGGGATATGGGGATATGGGGTTGGGATATGGGGATATGGGGGTATGGGGTTGGGATATGGGGATATGGGGTTGGGATATGGGGATATGGGGGTATGGGGTTGGGATATGGGGATATGGGGGTATGGGGATATGGGGTTGGGATATGGGGATATGGGGGTATGGGGATATGGGGTTGGGATATGGGGTTATGGGGGTATGGGGTTGGGATATGGGGTTATGGGGGTATGGGGTTGGGGATATGGGGTTGGGGTATGGGGATATGGGGGTATGGGGTTGGGATATGGGGATATGGGGTTGGGGAGATGTGGGGTTGGGGTGACATGGGGACATAGTGATATGGGACAGAGTGATACGGGGATATGGGGACATGGGGACATGGGGACATGGGGATATGGGGAGAGGGTGGCATGGGGATATGGGGTTGGGGTGATATGGGGACATGGGGATATGGGGTTGGGGTGATGTAGGGTTGGGGTGGGATGGGGACATGGGGACATGGGGACATGGGGACATGGGGATATGGGGGTATGGGGATGGGGATATGGGGTTATGGGGGTATGGGGATATGGGGATATGGGGTTGGGGTGATATGGGGACATGGTGATATGGGACAGGGGGATATGGGGATATGGGGATGGGGTGATGTAGGGTTGGGGTGGCACAGGGAGGGGATGGCATGGGGACATGGGGTCATGGGGACATGGGGATATGGGGTTGGGGTGGCACGGCAATGGGGTGGCACAGGGATGGGGTGATGTTGGGTTGGGGTGGGATGGGGAGGGGGTGGCATGGGGACAGGGTGATATGGGGACATGGGGACATGGGGAGGGGGTGACATGGGGAGGGGGACAGAAAGGGGACAGGGACAGTGAGGGGACAGCAAGGGGACGGGGACAGGAAGGGGATGGGGGTGACAAGGGGACGGGGACAGCGTGGGGACGGGGACATTATGGGGCCAGGGACGTTGTGGGGACAAGGACATTGAGAGGACATTATGGGGACATTTAGGGGACTTTATGGGGTCACTTAGGGGACTTTATGGGGACATTTAGGGGACATTATGGGGACATTTTGGGGACAATATGGGGACATTTAGGGGACTTTATGGGGTCATTTAGGGAACTTTATGGGGTCATTTAGGGGCCTTTATGGGGACATTTAGGGGACTTTATGGGGACATTTAGGGGACATTATGGGGACATTTTGGGGACATTATGGGGACATTTTGGGGCCTTTATGGGGTCATTTAGGGGACTTTATGGGGACATTACGGTGACAGCGTGGGAACAAGGACATTTGTAGGGCCGGGACGCCGCGGGGACACCGTGTCCGTGCCAGCGGGCGCCATGGGGACACCGGAGCCAAGTGTGTGTCCCCCCCCCCCTCCCCCCTAAATGTCCCCTCCCCTATAGGGGACGGTGCCAGGGGTGGCACAAAGGGACCTTTGTGGCCGTGCCACCGCCGGGCGTGGGAACGGGGACGGGGACACGGGGATGGGACAGGGACACCGGGACGGGGTTGGGGACACCGGGATGGGGTTGGGGACACTGGGACTGGGATGGGGACACCAGGATGGGGTTGGGGACACTGGGACTGGGACACCGGGACTGGGATGGGGACACTGGGACTGGAATGGGGACACTGGAATTGGGATGGGGACACTGGGATGGGGCTGGGGACACCGGGACTGGGTTGGGGACACTGGGACTGAGTTGGGGACACTGGGGCTGGGATGGGGACACTGGGGCTGGGATGGGGACACTGGGATGGGGACACCGGGATGGGGTTGGGGACACCGGGATGGGGACACTGGGACGGGGTTGGGGACACTGGAACTGGGATGGGGACACCGGGACTGCGTTGGGGACACCGGGACTGGGACACCGGGACTGGGTTGGGGACACTGGGATGGGATGGGGACACTGGGATGGGGACACTGGGATGGGGACACCGGGACTGGGCTGGGGACATCGGGATGGGGACACCGGGATGGGGTTGGAGACACCGGGACTGGGTTGGGGACACCGGGATGGGGACATGGGGACATGGGGACACGGGGACAGGGGTTCGGGTCCCCACCACGATGGCGTCGCTGGCGCCGGTGGCCAGGAAGATGTTTTGGGGACAGGCGGGGACCCCGTCGCGGCGCTCCAGGAACTGCGCCACGTCCTGCCGGATGGCCTCGATGCCCGGGCTGGCGCTGTAGGCACCTGGGGGGGGACCCCAATGTCCCCAAATTGTCCCCAAATTGTCCCCGAGGTGTCCCCAAGGTCCCCACTGTCCCCATCTTACCCATTGTCCCCATTGTCCCCCCCGTCCCCATTGTCACCACCGTCCCCATTGCCCCCATCATCCCCCATCATCCCCATGGTTCCCCCTGTCCCCATTGTCCCCAAATCCCACTGTCCCTGCTGTCCCCATCTTACCCATTGTCCCCATGGTCCCCATTGTCCCTATGGTCCCCATTGCCCCCACCACCCCCATTGTCCCCATTGTCCCCAAATCCCCATATCCCCACTGTCCCCATTGTTCCCAATGTCCCCATCATCCCCATGGTCCCCATTATCCCCATTGTCCCCCCAACCCCATTGTCCCCATGGTCCCCATTGTCCCCAAATCCCCCTGTCCCCACTGTCCCCATTATCCCCATTGCCCCCACCACCCCCATTGACCCCATTGTCCCCCCCGTTGACCCCATTGTCCCCATTGACCCCATCATCCCCATTGACCCCATTGACCCCATTGACCCCATTGACCCCATTGACCCCATTGTCCCCACTGTCCCCATTGTCCCCATTGCCCCCACCACCCCCATTGTCCCCATTGCCCCCATTGCCCCCACTGTCCCCATTATCCCCATTATTCCCATTGACCCCATCATCCCCATTGTCCCCATTGTCCCCATTGACCCCATTGCCCCCACTGTCCCCATTGACCCCATTATCCCCATTATCCCCATTGACCCCATCATCCCCATTGACCCCATTATCCCCATTGACCCCATTGACCCCATTGACCCCATAGCCCCCCCTGTCCCCGATGTCCCCTTGCTGTCCCCCACCGGCGCTGTGCCCGCCGCACGCTGCCAGCAGTCTCCGTGCCCTGGCCTTGGCGTCCTCGGGGAAGGCGGCCTCCTGCAGCAGCTCCGGGAACACGCACAGCGCCGCCACCTGGGGAACTGGGCGTACTGGGGGCACTGGGGGATACTGGGAGACACTGGGGGGACTGGGAGACACTGCTGGGGGCACTGGGGGCACTACTGGGGGGACTGGGGGGCACTGGGGGCACTGGGGGGCACTACTGGGGGCACTGGGGGGACTGGGGGGCACTGGGAGACACTACTGGGGGTACTGGGGGCACTACTGGGGGCACTGGGGGGCACTGGGGGGCACTGGGAGACACTACTGGGGGCACTGGGGGCACTACTGGGGGGACTGGGGGCACTGGGAGACACTACTGGGGGTACTAGGGGCACTGGGGGGACTGGGGGACGCTACTGGGAGACACTGGGAGACATTACTGGGCGTACTGGGGGCACTGGGGGCACTACTGGGGGCACTGGGAGACACTGCTGGGGGTACTGGGGGGCACTGGGGGTACTGGGGGATGCTGGGGGCACTGGGGGCACTACTGGGGGCACTGGGGGACACTACTGGGGGTACTGGGGGGCACTGGGGGGTACTGGGGGGCACTGGGGGGTACTGGGAGACACTGGGGGATACTGGGGGACACTACTGGGAGACACTGGGGGGACTGGGGGCACTACTGGGGGGACTGGGAGACACTACTGGGAGACACTGGGAGACACGGGATACTGGGGACACTGGGAGACACTACTGGGGGCACTGGGGGGCACTGGGGGGTACTGGGGGCACTGGGAGACACTACTGGGAGACACTGGGAGACACGGGATACTGGGGACACTGGGGATACTGGGCATACTGGGGGAACTGGGGGGACTACTGGGGGGTACTGGGGGGACTGGGGGATGCTGGGAGACACTGCTGGGAGACACTGGGGGTACTGGGGGCACTGGGGGACACTACTGGGAGACACTGGGCGTACTGGGGGATACTGGGGGGACTGGGGGGACTGGGGGCACTGGGGGACACTACTGGGAGACACTGGGGGACACTACTGGGGGTACTGGGGGGCACTACTGGGGGCACTGGGAGACACTGGGAGACACTGCTGGGAGATACTGGGGTATGCTGGGGGATACCGGGGGATACTGGGAGACACTACTGGGAGACACTGGGGGAACTGGGGGATACTGGGGGTACTGGGGGATACTGGGGGGCACTACTGGGAGACACTGGGGGATGCTGGGAGATACTGGGAGACACCACTGGGAGACACCAGGGACACTGGGGGTACTGGGAGACACTACTGGGAGACACTGGGGGTACTGGGAGATACTGGGGGATACTGGGAGACACTACTGGGAGACACTGGGGGCACTGGGGATACTGGGAGACACTACTGGGAGACACTGGGGGCACTGGAGGGACTGGGGGAACTGGGGGCACTGGGGGAACTGGGAAACACTGGGAGACACTACTGGGAGACACTGGGGGTACTGGGGGCACGGGGGGTACTGGGGGATACTGGGAGAAACTACTGGGAGACACTGGGGTACTGGGGGATACTGGGAGACACTGGGGGATGCTGGGAGATACTGGGGGATATTGGGGAGCACTACTGGGAGACACTGGGGGCACTGGGGGCACTGGGAGATACTGGGAGACGCTGGGGGATGCTGGGAGACACTGGGAATACTGGGGATGCTGGGAGATGCTGGGGGACACTGGGGGATGCTGGGGATACTGGGAGACACTGGGAGAGGCTGGGGGACACTACTGGGAGACACTGGGGGTACTGGGGGATACTGGGGGATACTAGGGACACTGGGGGATGCTAGGGGATACTGGGGATACTGGGGATACTGGGAGACACGGGGAGACACTGGGGGATGCTGGGGGATGCTGGTGGGCACTGGGAGATGCTGAGGGATACTGGGGATACTGGGGGATACTGGGGGTACTGGGGGACACTGGGGGATACTGGGGGATACTGGGGACACTGGGGGATACTGGGGGACACTGGGGGATACTGGGGCCCCGTACCTGGCGCAGGAAGGTGATTGGTTTCTGCCCCATGGCGTGGGCGTCGCCGATGTTGGCCTTGATCACCTCCGTGAAGGGTTTGGGGACACCCTGCGGGGTCAGGGGTCACGGGGGCAGGGGTCAGGGGGTCATGGGGTCAAGGGTCATGGGGTTAAGGGGTTAAGGGGTCAGGGGTGGGGGTACAGGGGGTGGGAGGGCATGGGGTGAGGGGTATGGGGGTGTTATGGGGACGTTATGGGGATACTGGGAGAACTGGGAGAACTGGGGATATGGGGACATTATGGGGACATTATGGGGATACTAGGATAACTGGGATAACTGGGGATATGGGGACATTATGGGGACATTATGGGGACAGGGGGATACTGGGATATTGGGGATATGGGGACATTATGGGATTATGGGGACATTATGGGGTTATGGGGACATGGGGATACTGGGATAACTGGGGACGTGGGGACATTATGGGGACATTATGGGGATATGGGGATACTGGGATAACTGGGGACATAGGGATATGGGGACAGGGGGATATGGGGACATTATGGGGACATTATGGGGATACTGGGATAACTGGGATAACTGGGGACATTATGGGGATATGGGGTATGGGGACATTATGGGAACATTATGGGGATACTGGGATAACTGGGGTCATGGGGACATTATGGGGACATTATAGGGATATGGGGATACTGGGATAACTGGGGACATGGGGACATTGGGACATGGGGACATGGGGACGTTATGGGGACATTATGGGGACAATATGGGGATATGGGGATACTGGGGATACTGGGATAACTGGGAACAGGTGGATATGGGGACATTATGGGGACATTGTGGGGACGTTAAGGGGATATGGGGATACTGGGATAACTGGGATAACTGGGATAACTGGGGACAGGTGGATATGGGGACATTACGGGGACATTATGGGGACATGGGGACACGGGGACAGGGTGACACGGGCATACTGGGGTACCCGGTGACACCGGGCTAACTGGGGCCACCGGGGCCAGGCGGTAACGGGGTCACCGGGGCCGTCCCCACCCCCACCCCCCCCCCGGGTTTGGACTTTGGCCCCGGGCGGACTCTGCCCACGGGGGGGGAGGGGACACGGGGGGGACACGGGGGGGACACGGGGGGGGTCCCGGGGACACGGGGGGGGTAAAGGACACGGGGACCCCCCCCGGGATGTGACAGGAGGGGACAAAAGGGGACAATTATGGGGTTGGGGGGGGCACTGGGAGGCACTGGGAGGTACTGGGAGGCACTGGGAGGTACTGGGAGGTACTGGGAGGTACTGGGAGGTACTGGGAAAGTGCCCAGCTGGGGACATGGGGGGGGTGGGGGGGTGACAAGGGACAGGGGGGGATATGGGGGAGGGGGGGGGGTCCTAAATCTGTGGGTTTGGGGGGGGGAAATTGGGGGGGGGGGGGGGTTGGGGGGTCCCAGGTTTGGGGGTTTGGGGTCAGTGGGGGGGGGGGTGCCAGGGTTTGGGGGGGGTCTTGGGGTTTATGGGGGGGGTCCCCAGTTTGGGGGACCCCATAAATATGGGGGGGGGGTTGGGTGGAACAGGTCCCGGCCATTGGGGGGGCGCTGGGGGTCTTTTGGGGTCTATAGGATGGGCTGGAGACCCCAAACTGGGGGTCCCAATGGTTATAGGGTCCCCGGTGCTGGGGGTCCCAGTTTGGGGAGGGGGTCCCAGATTTGAGGAAGGGGCGTCCCCAAGATTTCAGGGTTTGGGTTTTAGGGTCGGGGGGTCTATGGGGTCCTGGGCATGGGCTGGAGACCCCAAATTGGTTATAGGGTCCCCGGTGCCGGGGGTCCCGGATTTGGAGAGGGGGTCCCGGATTTGGGGAGGGGGGTCCCGGATTTGAGGAGGGGGCGTCCCCAAGATTTCAGGGTTTGGGTTTTGGGGTCGGGGGTCCTGGGCATGGGCTGGAGACCCCAAACTGGGAGTCCCAATGGCTATAGGGTCCCTGGTGCTGGGGGTCCCGGTTTGGGGAGGGGGTCCCAGATTTGAGGAAGGGGCGTCCCCAAGGTTTCAGGGTTTGGGTTTTAGGGTTGGGGGGTCTTTGGGGTCCTGGACATGGGCTGGAGACCCTAAATTGGTTATAGGGTCCCCGGTGCTGGGGGTCCCAGTTTGGGGAGGGGGTCCCGGATTTGGGGTAGGGGGCGTCCCCAAGGTTTCAGGGTTTGGGTTTTGGGGTCGGGGGTCCTGGGCATGGGCTGGAGACCCCAAACTGGGAGTCCCCATGTCTGTAGGGTCCCCGGTGCTGGGGGTCCCGGTTTGGGGAGGGGGTCCCAGATTTGAGGAAGGGGCATCCCCAAGGTTTTGGGGTTTGGGTCTTGGGGGTCTGGGGGTCTATGGGGTCCTGAGCATGGGCTGGAGACCCCAAATTGGTTATAGGGTCCCCGGTGCCAGGGGTCCCGGTTTGGGGAGGGGGTCCCGGATTTGGGGAGGGGGCGTCCCCAAGGTTTCGGGGTTGGGGTTTTAGGGTCGGGGGTGTGGGGTTATCCCATACCTGGCGCAGCTCCTGCTCCAGCTGTAGGGCGCGGGTGACAATGGGGCCGCGCACGGCGTACTCCACGCGCCGCACGGCCGGGTTCATGGTGGCACCGCTCAGCACCGGGGGCCGGGGACCCCCCGACCCCAAGACCCCCGACCCCGACCCCAAAGACGTCGCCGCCGCCGCCGCCATGGCCGGGAGCCTGTGGGGTCGCCGAGCTCTCAGGGCCCGCATTTGGGGCCGGGGATATGGGGTTGGGAAGTTGGCACCAGGACAGGAGGGCGAAGGCGGCACCGCCCCGGGGGCAGAGACGGGGCCACGGGGCGGGACGGGGGGTGTGGGGTGGGTGGGGGGGGGGTGTGGGGCACGGGGGGTGGGTATGGGGTGCGGGGTGTCGGGGGGTATGGGGTGAGGGGTATGGGGTGGGATATGGGGCGTGGGGTGTGGGTATGGGGTGTGGGGTATGGGGCATGGGGTGGGGGTGTGGGGTGGGATATGGGGCATGGGACGTGGGTATGGGGTATGGGGCATGGGGTAAGGGGTATGGGTTGGGAATAGGGCATGGGGTGTGGGTATGGGGTATGGGGTAAGGGGTATAAGAAGGTGGTGGGGCACAGGGTGTGGGGTGGGGGTGTGGGGCACAGGGTGTGGGTATGGGGTATGGGGTGTTGGGGGGCATGGGGTAAGGGGTATGGGTTGGGATATGGGGCACGGGACGTGGGGCAAGGGGCATGGGGTGTCGGGTATGGGATATGGGGCACAGGAGGTGGGTACGGGGTATGGGGCAAGGGGCATGGGGCACGGGACGGGGGGCATGGGGTAAGGGGCACAGGGCACGAGGTGGGTGTGGGGCAGGGGACGTGGGTACAGGGCATGGGGCAAGGGGCATGGGGCACGGGACGGCAGTGGGGCACGGGGCGGGGGATGTGGGGCACAGGATATAGGGCACGGGGTGCGGGATATGGGGCACGGGGCACAAGATAGGATACGGGACACGGGGTGTGGGGCGCAAGGTGTGGGGCACAGGGACGTGGGGCGTGGGGCTCAGGGTGTGGGGCGCGAGGTGTGGGGCACGGGGCTATGGGGCTGTGGGGCTGTGGGGCTGTGGGGACGGAGGCAGGCAGGGACCCAAGGTTATGGGGACGTGGGCACGGGGCCACCGGGACGCGGGGACGGGGCCAGGAGCCGCCGGTGGCACCCGGCACCGCCAGGACCCACGGCACAGCCGGGGGGGGGGGGGGGGGGGCAGGGGGGAGATGTGGGGCAGGCCCCATAGCAGGCCCCACAGCTCCCCATAGCGCTGCCCCACTGCTGCGCCCCCCAACCCGTTGCCCCCACGTCCCCCTGTACCCCCTCCTGCCCCATAGATCCCAGCTGCCCCATAGCCACCCCCACTGCCCCACAGCCCCCCGCCCCATAGATCCCCCTCCCAGCCACTCTGCCCCATAGCTCTCCTGCCCCATAGCCCCCCCTCCTGCCCCATAGCCTCCCAGTTGCCCCATAGCCCCAATTGCCCTATACCACCCGCCCTACAGCCACCCTGCCCCATAGCTCTCCTGCCCCATAGCGCCCCCCACCGCCCCATAGCCACCTGCCCCATAGCCCCCCCAACTGCCCCATAGCCCTCCCAATTGCCCCACACCCCCCCGCCCCATAGTCCCCCCAACTGCCCCATAGAGCCTCTGCCCCATAGCCCCCTGCCCCATAGCTCTCCTGCCCCATAGCCCCCCCTAATTGCCCCATACTCCCCCTATTTGCCCCCCACCCCCCCAATTGCCCCATAGCCCCCCCAAACTGCCCCACACCCCCCCAACTGCCCCATAGCCCCCTGCCCCATAGCTCTCCTGCCCCACATCCCCCCCTAATTGCCCCATACCCCCCTAATTGCCCCCCACCCCCCCCAACTGCCCCCCACACCCCCCCAACTGCCCCACACCCCCGCCCCATACCCCCCCCAACTGCCCCATAGCCCCCTGCCCCACAGCCCCCCTGCCCCATATCCCCCCCCAATTGCCCCACACCCCCCCTATTTGCCCCCCACCCCCCCCAACTGCCCCCCGCACCCCCCCAATTGCCCCCCCCCGACTGACCCGCGCTGCTTCATGGCCCCTCTGCCCCACAGCGCCCCCTGCTGCCCCAAACGGCCACCGGCCTTAGCCCCGCCCCAACGCGCCCCCGCAGCCAATCAGCGCCAGGCCCCTTTATCCTTGGCCCCGCCCCCCCGCCGCCCATTGGCTGCAGCCGCGTCCCCCAGAGGGGTAGGGCTGGCCCCCCCCTCCCCCCTCCGTGGGGCGCCCCCTAACTGCCAGTGGGGGGGGGTGGGGGGTGCCCCATAGCGCCCCATAGCCCCCCATAGAGCCCCACAGTGCCCCACAGTGTGCCCCATAGCGCCTGTGCTGTGCCCCATAGTGCCCCATAGCGCCCCATAGCGCCCCATAGTGCCCCATAGCACCTATATTGTGCCCCATAGCGCCCCATAGCACTCCACAGTGTGCCCCATAGCGTCCCATATTGTGCCCCGTAGCGCCCAGTGTGCCCCATAGCACCCCATAGTGCCCCATAGCGCCCCATAGTGCCCGTTGTGTGCCCCATAGCGTCTGTGCTGTGCCTCATAGTGCCCATATTGTGCCCCAGTGCCCCATAGTGTGCCCCATAGCACCCATATTGTGCCCCATAGTGCCCCATATTGTGCCCCACAGCACCCACAGTGTGCCCCATAGTGCCCCATAGCACCCATATTGTGCCCCATAGCGCCCCATAGTGCCCATATTGTGCCCCACAGTGCCCTAGTGTGCCCCATAGCACCCACTGTGTGCCCCATAGTGCCCCTTCTGTGCCCCATAGTGCCCATATTGTGCCCCATAGCGTCTATATTGTGCCCCACAGCGCCCATATTGTGCTCCATAGCAGCCTGCTGTGCTGCCCCATAGCGCCCCATAGCGCCCAGTGTGCCCCTTAGTGGCCCATAGTGGCCATATTGTGCCCCATAGCGCCCATATTGTGCCCCATAGTGCCCGTAGTGTGCCCCATAGCGCCTGTGCTGTTCACCATAGTGCCCCATAGTGTGCCCCATAGTGGCTATTGTGTGCCCCATAGCGCCCATATTGTGCCCCATAGTGCCCGTGCTGTGCCCCATAGCGCCCAGTGTGCCCCATAGCGCCTAGATTGTGCCCCATACTGCCCATCATGTGCCCCATAGCGCCCATATCCTGCCCCATAGCGCCCATTGTGTGCCCCACAGCAGCCCACCGTGCCGTGCCCCATAGCGACCCACTGCTGTGCCCTATAGCACCTGCACTGCATCCCACAGTGACCCACCGCCCTGCCCCATAGCGAGGCGTGCTGTGCCCCATAGGAACCCCCATGCTGTGCCCCATAGCACCCCCGCTTTGCCCCATAGCCTCACACCCAGTCCCCAAATCAACCCACCCGCCCCACAGCCCCCACTGCGCCGTGCCCCATAGCTCCCCCCCCCGCTTGCTGTGCCCCATAGCCGCCCCACAACCCCCTCCCCAAACGTTCCCAGTCCCCAAACCACGGGTGCCCACACCCAACCCTCGCGTGTGGGGCACCCCATAACCGCCCCCCCCCTTCCCTATGGGGCGCCCCACACCACCCCACACCCCCTCCCTCCCGGCCAGCCGTGGGTCCCAGCCCCACATACTCACTCCTGGGCTCCCATGGGTCCCAGCCCCACGTGCTCCCCCGGGGAGGGGGGGGGGGGGGGCCCCCTGGGTGTGGGCCCCTTATCAGCCCCACACGCTATGGGGCGGCGCTGCCTATGGGGCCGCCCCACATCTCCCTGCCCCCCACCCACCCACCCACCCCTGGGTCCTTTTCCCTTGCACCCGGCCGGGCTCACCCCACGTCCACGCGCTGTGGGGCAGCCGTGGGGCAGCCGTGGGGCAGGGAGGCGGCCGCCTTGTCCCCGTGGCCGTCGCCGCCACCCTGACCTTTGCGGGGCCCTAAATATAACCCGGCAGCTGCCGGGGGGCCGCGACCCCCACCCGCTGTGGGGCAGGGACACTTGTGGGGTGCCAGGACCCCATAGCAGGGGGGGCAACCCCGCTGCGTGTCCCCCCCTACAGACACTTATGGGGCAGCGCCGCCCCACAGGGCTGCCCCACAAGTAGGGGGCTGGGTGGGCGGGGAGGGGGGGGGGTCACCGCGCTCCCAGCCCCATAGCGCGCCCCATAGCGGGTGCTATGGGGCGGAGGGAGGTGGGGGGGGGGGGGGGGTTCCTTGCTATTTTTACAGCGCCTCGGAGGTGACATTGGGGCCCCCGGGGCGTTGCCAACACCGACGTGACAGCGTGGGGTTTGTTTTTTGGTGCAAAAAAGCTTTAATTCGGGTCGTGGAAAAACTGAACGGGACGGGGGGCACCCGACGGGGCGTCCCCGCGCCGTGGGGTGCCCCCAAAAGCGGGGTTTTTTGCCCCAAAAGTGTGTCCCCCCCCCTCTCCGGGCTCACATCACCTTGCAGCAGCGCTGCTTGGGGGCCGGGGGCTCCTCGGGGGGGGCGGTGAGGCGGAGCAATGGGGGGGGGTCGGCACTTATGGGGCAGCCGTGGGGCGGAGGTGTGGGGCGCTGCTGCTGCTGCTGCTGCTGCTGCTTGGTGGCCGCTCGCTGCCGCTTCAGCTCCGCCAAGGTTTGCGCCGGGAGCGGGTCCGGAGGCGCCGGCGCCGGGGGGGGGGCCTGGAAAGGTGACGTTGGGGACACCCCCAAAAGCTTGGGGACATCGGGGACAACCCCAGGGTGGTCCTAAAGGGAGCGGTGACCCCCCCCGGGACACCCCAGGGCACCCCAGGGCGCCCCAGGGTGCCCCACACCAGCGCCAAGGCGCTGCGCCCCCGTTGGGACCTCTCCAAGACGCCCAAGGGCTCGGTGCCACCGCTCGGTGCCACCGCCGCCACCAATTGTCCCCAAGGCCACCGGCTCACCTGGGGGCAGCGCCGTGCTTCGTCCTCGCCCTCCTCCTCCTCCTCTTTCTCCTCTTCCTCCTCCTCCTCTTCCTCCTGGCCTCGCTGTCCCCGCTGCCACACCAGAGCCTCGCGCGCCCGCGCCCGCCGGTACCGCTGGCTGCGCTCCGTCACGCTGGCGCGCCGCGCCGCCTTGCTGGGGACAAAAACGGGGACACGGGGTCACCGAGGAGAGGGACACAACCCCAAAACCTTGAGAACTGACCCCAAAAACCGCCTCTCACCCGCGGCTGCCGGCGCTGGAGGTGCGGCGCTGGAGGGAGGAGCGGTGGCGGCGCTGGGAGCGCAGGACGGCCTCGCGCTGCTGCTTCAGCTCCAGCAGCTTGGCGCGCACCTCGGCGTCCCCGCAGACGTCTGGGGACACCGAGGGGACAGCCCCGAGGGGACAACCCCCCCGGGGACGCCACGGGGACGTCGGGAGGGGTCCCGAGGTCCCCAGGGGTGTGGTGGGTACGGTGGGCCCCGTGGTTGGGTTGGACCTTGGGTTGCGGAGGGTTTGTGGGGTTGGTGGCCACCCCATGGGGTTGGTGGCCACCCTATGGGGTTGGTCACCCTATGGGATTGGTGGCCACCCTATGGGGTTGGTCACCCTATGGGATTGGTGGCCACCCTATGGGGTTGGTCACCCTATGGGTTTGGTGGCCACCCTATGGGCTTGGTGGTCACCCCCATGGTCTTCATGGCCACCCCAAGGTCTTGGTGGCCACCCCATGGGTTTGGTGGCCACCCCAGGGGTTTGGTGGTCACCCCAAGGTCTTGGTGGCCACCCTATGGGGTTGGTGGTCACCCTATGGGGTTGGTGGTCACCCTATGGGGTTGGTGGCCACCCTATGGGGTTGGTGGCCACCCTATGGGGTTGGTGGTCACCCTATGGGATTAGTGGTCACCCCATGGGTTTGGTGGTCCCTTCCCATGGGTTTGGTGGCCACCCTATGGATTTGGTGGTCACCCCATGGGATTGGTGGTCACCCCAAGGTCTTGGTGGTCACCCTATGGGATTGGTGGCCACCCCATGGGCCCCACAGTCCCTACAGACCCCAAGCTCCTTGTGGTCTCCTCCATGGTCCCCCCCCCCCCATGGTCCCCTTGGTCTCCGTAGACCCCATAGACCCTATAAACCCCATGGGCCCCATTGTCCCCACAGACCCCCAAGGTCCCCACAGACCCCATGGTCCCTATGAACCCCATGGTCCTCATTGTCCCCACAGACCCCCAAAGTCCCCAAAGACCCCATGGTTCCCACAGACCCTCACGGTCCTCATTGTACCCACAGACCCCATGGACCCCATAGTCCCCATAGACCCCATGGACCCAATGACCCCTCATTGTCCCCATAGACTCCCACGGTCCTTATGGTCCCCATAGACCCCATGATCCCTATGACCCCCATGGTCCTCATTGTCCCCATAGACCCCATGGTCCCCATAGACCCCAAAGGTCCTCATTGTCCCCAAAGTCCTCAATGTCCCCAAAGTCCTCAATGTCCCCATAGACCCCCAGGGTCCCCATAGACCCCACGGACCCAATGATCCCCATAGTCCTCATTGTCCCCATAGATCCCATGGTCCCCACAGACCCCATTGACCCCCATGGTCCTCATTGTCCCCAAGGTCCTCATTGTCCCCATAGACCCCATGGACCCCATGGTCCCCATAGACCCCCAAGGACCCAAAGACCCCATTGACCCAATGACCCCTCATTGTCCCCATAGACTCCCACGGTCCTTATGGTCCCCATAGACCCCATGACCCCTATGACCCCCATGGTCCTCATTGTCCCCATTGACCCCATGGTCCCCATAGACCCCAAAGGTCCTCATTGTTCCCATAGACCCCATGGACCCCAAAGACCCTCATGGTCCTCATTGTCCCCATTGACCCCATGGTCCCAATAGACCCCACAGTCCCCATGGTCCCCATAGACCCCAAAGGTCCTCATTGTCCCCACAGACCCCCAGGGTCCCCATAGACCCCACGGACCCAATGACCCCCACGGTCCTCATTGTCCCGATAGACCCCATGGACCCCATAATCCCAATAGACCCCGTGGTCCTCATTGTCCCCACAGACCCCAAAGCCCCCACAGACCCCAAAGCCCCCACAGACCCCACAGACCCCACACTCACCCAGCGGCGTCTCGTCCATCGCCGACTTCCCCCCGAGGTCGGCGCCGTGCGCCACCAGCAGCTCCACCAGTGGGATCTGCGCGGCACCACCGTCACCACCGCCGCCCCCGACCCCGAACCCGACCCCAAAGTGTCCCCAGAGTGTCCCCAACCTGTCCCCAGCAGGCGGCGGCGTGCAGGGGCTGCCACCCGTCCTCGTCCCGCGCGCTGGTGCTGGCCTCGTGCCGCAGCAGCAGCTCGGCCGCCTCCAGGTACCCGTTGGCCGCCGCGATGTGAAGCTGCCACGGGAGGGACAAATTTAGAGGGTGGAGGGGTTCGGGGGACCCCCGGCGTGTCCCTAAATCTGTCCCTTGTCCCCTTACCAGGGTGGCACCGCGCGGTCCCGGCGCGTCCAGGTCGGCGCTGGCCGCCAGCAGCGCGCGCACCTCGTCCAGCAGCGCCCGCTCCGGGGCGCCCCGCGCCTCCTCGATGCGCTCCTGGGTGATGCCTTTGGGGACAGAGGGACGCGTGGCACGGGGACAGACGGACAAGGGGACAACGGGGACGCAGGGGACGAAGGGACGGAGCTCACCCTGCTCGGCCATGGCCGTCTCCAGGCAGTCCAGCGTGGCCTCGTCCTCGCACAGGTCGTAGGGCATGTCGCCGTCGGATGTCACCGCCAGGAGGTTGGCGCCGCTGGGGGGGACAGGGGGACAGGGGGGACGGGGGGAGTGAGGTGGGGGGACAGCACGGGGATGTGGGGACACCACAAGGACACCACAAGGTTGTGGGGGACACCACAAGGATGTGGGGGGCACCACGGGGATGTGGGGGGCATGGGGACACCCCGAGGATGCAGGGGACATCATAAGGACGTGGGAAAGTGGGGACACCACGAGGACGTGGGGACACCACGAGGACATGGGGACACCACGAGGACACCACAAGGACGTGGGGGACACAGGCACATGGGGTCTTGGGAATGTGGGATGTGGGGACATGGGGACACCACAAGGATGTGAGATATGGGGACGTGGGGACTCGGAGAGATGCCACAAGGCCACGGGGCCATGAGACACGGGGACACGAGGACACGGGGACGTGTGACATAGGGACACGGGGACATGAGGACACGAGGATGTGGGACATGGGGACACGAGGACACAGGGGTGTGAGATGTGGGGACGTGGGGACACGGAGAGATGCCACAAGGCCACGGGGCCATGAGACACGGGGACGCGGCGAAGCAAGACACGAGGACACGGGGCCACGAGGACGTGTGACATAGGGACACGGGGACATGAGGACATGAGGATGTGGGACATGGGGACATGGGGACATGGAGACGTGGAGGGATGTTGGATATGGGGACATGGGGACACAGGGATGTGAGATATGGGGACGTGGAGAGATGCCACAAGGCCATGGGGACACAAGGACATAAGGACATGAGGATGTGGGACATGGGGACACGAGGACACAAGGGTGTGAGATATGGGGACGTGGGGACACGGAGAGATGCCACAAGGCCACGGGGCCACGAGACACGGGGACATGGGGACACAAGGACGTGTGACATGGGGCCACGGGGGCCACAGGGGACACTGGGACACGGGACCACGAGGACGTGTGACACGGGGACATGGGGACACAAGGATATGAGATATGGGGACGTGGGGACACGGAGAGATGCCACAAGGCCACGGGGCCACGAGACACGGGGATGCGGCAACGTGAGACATGGGGACACGGGGCCATGGGGACACGGGGACACCACAAGGATGTGAGATATGGGGACATGGGGACACGGAGAGATGCCACAAAGCCACGGGGACACAAGGACACCAGGACACTAGGACACAAGGACATGGGGACACGGGGACACGGGGCCACGAGGACGCGTGACACGGGGTCACGGGGGCCACAGGGGCCACGTGTGACACAGGGGACACGGGGCCACGAGGACATGTGACACGGGGACATGGGGACACAAGGATATGAGATGTGGGGACGTGGGGACACGGAGAGATGCCACAAAGCCACGGGGCCACGAGACACGGGGACACGAGGACACAAGGACATGGGGACACGGGGACACAGGGCCACGAGGACGTGTGACACGGGGACATGGGGACACAAGGATATGAGATATGGGGACGTGGGGACACGGAGAGATGCCACAAGGCCACGGGGCCACGAGACACGGGGACGCGGCGATGCGAGACACAAGGCCACGGGGACATGGGGCCACGAGGACGTGTGACACGGGGCCACGGGGGCCACAGGGGCCACGTGTGACACGGGGGCCACTCACCGTGCCACCAGCAGCTCCACCAGGTGGCGGTGGCCGCAGGTGGCGGCGGCGTGCAGCGGGGTCCAGAGCTCGGCGTCGCGGGCGTTGACGCCGGCGCCGGCCTCCAGCAGCAGCGTCACCACGTCCCCGAGGTCATCGATGCAGCACTGGGGGGGGACACGAGGGGTGTCACCGGGACTGGGACCAGTACCGGGAGCGGTACTGGGACCAGTAAGGGCACTGGGACCAGTTGTAGGGCCGACCTGGTGCAGGGCGGTGAGGCCGTCCTCGTTGCACAGGTCGGGGCTGGCGCCGGCGCTCAGGAGCTGTCGCACTGCGGGGGGGGGGGACACAAAATTTTGGGGGTCACCTCCCCCCCCCCGGGGTCGTGGGGTCACCCCCCAGGGTCACGGGGTCACCCTCGGGGTCGTGGGGTCACCCTCGGGGTCACGGGGTCACCGCCTGGGGATGTCCCCGAGCCGCGTGGGGACATGGGGAGGTCGTGGTGACACCGGGGGGGTCACGGTGACACGGAGAGGTCATGGTGACACTAAGGGGGTCGTGGTGACATGAAGGGGGTCGTGGTGACACTGGGGGGGTTCTGGTGACATTGGGGGGGTCGTGGTGACACTGGAGGGGTGGCGGTGACACCAGTGGGGTCATGGTGACACTGGGGGGTCGTGGTGACACCGGGGGGGTCGTGGTGACAACAGAGGGTCATGGTGACACCGTGGGGAGGTCGTGGTGACACTGGGGGGGTTCTGGTGACACTGGGGGTCTGGTAGTGACACTGGGGGGTCGTGGTGACACCGGGGGGGTGGCAGTGACGCTGGGGGGTCATGGTGACACCACAGGGTAGTGATGACACTGGGGAGGTGGTGGTGACACGGGGAGGTCATGGTGACACCAGACGGGTTCTGGTGACACCGGGGGGGGTGGCAGTGACACCAGGGGGGTCATGGTGACACCAGGGGGTTGTTGTGACACTGGGGGGGGGTCATGGTGACACTAAGATGGTCACGGTGACACCAGGGGGGGGGCAGTGACAACAGGGGGTCATGGTGACACTGGGGGGGTCATGGTGACACCAGGGGGGTGGCAGTGACAGTGAGGGGGTCACAGTGACACTGGGGAGGGTCATGGTGACACGGGGGTGGCGGTGACAGTGAGGAGGTCATGGTGACACGAGGGGGGTTCTGGTGACATGGGGAGGTCATGGTGACACCAGAGGGGTCACAGTGACACTGGGGGGGGTTCTGGTGACACCAGGGGAGTTCTGGTGACGCTGGGGGATGGCAGTGACACCGAGGGTCGTGGTGACACCATGGGGTTGTGGTGACACTGGGGGGTCGTGGTGACATTGGGGGGGTCCTGGTGACCCCGGGGGGGTGACAATGACCCCGGGGGGGTGACAGTGACCCCGGGGGGGTGACAGTGACCCCGCGTGCCGCCCACCTTCCTCCAGGTCGCTCCGCGCCGCCGCCTCCAGCAGCCGGACGCTGGCCGGGAACCTCACGTGCTTCTCCGTGCCGGCGTCCCCGCTCTTCCTCCTCCTCCTCCTCCTCTTCCTCGCCCCGCTGTCACCGCTGTCACCGCTGTCACCGCCTCGTCCCCGCGCCTCCTTCTCCAGCCGCGCCCAGGCCTTGAGCTGCTGCGCCCGGCGCCGCTGGGCGTGCTTCAGCCGCTCGGCTGCGCTCATCCGGCTCACCGCCGGCATCTCCGCCAGCAGCTCGGCGTGCTCGGCCATACTGGGAGCACTGGGAGCACTGGTGGGGAGGGTGCTGAGGGTGCTGAGGGTGCTGGGAGGCTCGGGGTTCAGCCGCGGTGCCCCCGGGGGCATGCCGGTGCCGGGGGGTCACCGCCGTGCGCCCGGCATCGCCCGGTGGCCTTCGTCCTCTTCGTCCTCCTCTTCCTCTTCTTCCTCCTCCTCCTCCTCCTCCTCCTCCTCGTGGTCTTCCTCGTCCTCCTCTTCCTCCTCCGGGGTCCCGGTGCTGAGGCCGAAGGCGTGGAGGCCGCGGTGAGGCCGCGGTGCCGCTCCCCGCCGGACCTTGCTTCGGGCACGCCCGCGGCACAACCTGCCCTTCCTCCTCCTCCTCCTCCTCCTCCTCCTCCTCCTCCTCCTCCTCCTCTTTCTCTTTCTCTTTCCCTTCCTCTACCGCGGAGGTCGCCCGAAGCGGCCCCAAATTTGCCTTTTTTGCACCCGAAGCTGGGTACCTGGCTCGCACCGACAGCGGGACATGGGGACGTGGGGACGGGGTCCCCGAGGCCACCACGGGGGGAGGCCGGTCGAGGCGGTTACCTGCCGGCCTCGTTATGCTCCGGCCTCATTACCCACCGGCCTCATTACCTGCTGGCCTCATTACCTGCCGGCCTCGTTACCCCCCAGCCTCGTTACCCCCGGGCTTCGTTAGCTCCTGGCCTCTACCTTCCGGCCTCTCCACTTTCTGGCCTCGTTACCGGCCTCGTTATGCTCTGGCCTCGTTACCTGCCGGCCTCATTACCCACCGGCCTCCTCCTTCCCCACCAGCCTCGTTACCCACTGGCCTCGTTACTTCCTGGCCTCTACCTGCCGGCCTCGTTACCCCCCAGCCTCGTTACCTGCCGGCCTCGTTAGCTCCTGGCCTCTACCTTCCGGCCTCTCTACCTGCCTGACTCATTACCCCCCAGCCTCGTTACCTGCCCACCTCATTACCTGCCGGCCTCCTTATGCTCCGGCCTCGTTACCTGCCGGCCTCGTTACCCCCCAGCCTCGTTACCCACCGGCTTCGTTACCTCCTGGCCTCTACCTGCCGGCCTCATTATGCTTGGACCTCGTTACCCACCGGCCTCATTACCCCCCGGCCTCGTTACCCCCCAGCCTCGTTATGCTCCGGCCTCTCTCCTTGCCTGACTCATTACTTACCAACCTCGTTACCCCCCGGCCTCGTTACTTCCTGGCCTCTACCTTCCGGCCTCGTTACCTGCCGGCCTAATTAACCCCCCAGCCTCATTACCGGCCTCATTACCCCCCAGCCTCGTTACCCCTGGCCCTCGTTACCCCCCGGCCTCTACCTTCCAGCCTCGTTACTTGCCCCCCTCGTTACCTGCCCCCCTAATTACCCCCCCAGCCTCCCTACCCCCCAGCCTCGTTAGCCCCCGGCCTCATTACCCCCCAGCCTAATTACCCCCCAGCCTCCTTCCCCACCGGCCTCGTTACCCCCCACCCTAATTAACCCCCCCCCTAATTACCCCCCGCCCTAATTACCCCCCGGCCTCGTTACCCCCCAGCCTCCTTCCCCCCCGGCCTCCTTCCCCCCCAGCCTCATTAATTAACCCCCGCCCTCATTAACCCCCAGCCTCATTAGGCTCCGGCCTCCCCTCCCCCACCCCCACCCCCATGGCCCCGCCCCCTCCCGGTGGCCCCGCCCCCTCCGGTACCGCCGCCGCCGCCGCCGCTCCCCCCCCCGCCGCTTCCGGGGGGCGGGGCCTCCGTTGCCATGGCGACCGCCCCACACTTCCGGTCTGGAGGGGAGGGCGGGGCTTTGTGGGCGGCGCCATCTTGGGTGTGGCGCGCGGGGGCGCCGCCCCCAAGATGGCGCCTGGGGGGCGGGGCTTAGAGGGGGCGTGGTGAACGACGGGGGGCGGCGCGCTGATTGGGCGGGGCGCCGAGGGGGCGGGGCGTGGAGGGGGCGTGGCCTGCAAGGGGTCACCCGCGGTCGTTGTCCCCAGCTCACCCCGGGGGGGGGCGCCCTAAGGGGGGGGGAGGGGGCGGGGGGGGGCCCCGGGCCCATTTTGGGGGGCTCAAAGCCCCGGGGGGGGCCCCAAAGAGGGGGGGGGACCCCCAAGACCCCCCCAGGCCCCCCCAAATTTTTGGGGTCGCGGAGGGGGGGGGGCACGGGGGGGTCAAGGGGGGGTCAAAGGGGGGCACGGGGGGGTCGGGGGGGGGTTGGGAGACCCCTGGGACCCCCCCCCCAAATTGGGACCCCCCCGGGGGCACCGGTTGGGACCCCCACGTGACCCCTGGGGGCCCCCCCCAAATAAATGGGACCCCCAGACCCCCCCCATGGGACCCCGAC
>NW_028136834.1:0-57000 GCF_965140915.1 Aythya marila | reverse complement strand
TTTAGGGTGGTTTGGGGGTGCATCTATGGTATTTGGGGTTTTCTTCTGTTTTTTTTTTGGGGTGATCCTGTTCTTTTTTTGTGGTGTTTTGGACGTGTTTTGGGGTCTCTGTTGGGTTTCGTTGTGTTTTCCGTTGTCATCATGTTGGAAAATGGTAAATTGTGGGTTTTGGAGAACATCAGGTAGGTTAAGGGGGACGTTTGGGGTGGATTCATGGTATTTGGGGTTTTCTTTCGTTTTGGGGTGATCCTGTTCTTGTTTGGGGAGTTTTGGACGTGTTTTGGGGTCTCCGTTGGGTTTTGTTGTTTTCTTGTTGGGCGTTATGTTAAATAGGTGTGGATTGTGGGTTTTGGAGAACATCAGGTAGGTTTTAGTTTTTTGGGGGGTTATATCATGTTTTTTTTTTTTTTTTTTTTTTTTAGGATCTGGGTTGATTTTGTTTTTTTTTTTTTTTTATTATTTTTTTGATTCTCTGTTCTGTTTCGTTGGGTTTTCCGTGGTCATCATGGTGGAAAGTGGTAAATTGTGGGTTTTGGAGAACATCAGGTAGGTTTAGAGTGGTTTTGGGGTGTATCTATGGTTTTGGTGGATTTTCATCCAGTTTTGGGGGTGATGCTGATATTTTTTGGGGTGTTTTTGACGTTCTTTGGGGTCTCTGTTGGGTTTTGTTGGGTTCTCGTTTGTCATCATGTTGGAAAAAGGTAAATTGTGGGTTTTGGAGAACATCAGGTAGGTTTAGGGTGGTTTTGGGGTGGATCTATGGTTTTGGCGTATTTTCTTCCAGTTATGGGGGTGATGCCGATATTTTTTGGGGTGTTTTTGACGTGTTTTGGGGTCTCCATTAGGTTTTGTTGGGTTCTTGTTGGTCATTATGTTAAATAGGAGTGGATTGTGGGTTTTGGAGAACATCAGGTAGGTTTAAGGGTTTTTTTAGGGTTAAATCATGGATTTTTTTTTTTAATTTTTTTATTTTTTTTTTAGGATCTGGGTTGATTTTGGTGTGTTTTTGACGTGTTTTGGGGTCTCCGTTGGGTTTCGTTGGGTTTTCCGTGGTCATCACGGTGGAAAAGGGTAAATTGCTGTTTTTGGAGAACTTCAGGTAGGTTTAGGGGGACTTTTCGCGTGGATTCATGGTATTTGGGGTTTTCTTCTTTTTTGGAGAGTGATCCTCTCCTTTCTTTGGGTGATTTTTAAGTGTTTTGGGGTTTCCGTTGCGTTTCGTTGAGTTCCTAATGTGTTTTATGGTGGTTGGGAGTGTGCTTTGGGATTAGGAGAACATCAGGTAGGTTTAGGGTGTCTTTGGGGTGGATCTATGATTTTGGGGATTTTCTTTCGTTTTTGGGCGTGATCCTATTCTTTTTGGGGGTGTTTGTGACGTGTTTTATGGTCTCCGTTGGGTTTTGTTGCGTTTTCCGTTGTCATCGTGGTGGAAAATGGTAAATTGCGATTTTTGGAGAACTTCAGGTAGGTTTAGGGTGACTTCTGGGGTGTATTCATGGTATTTGAGTTTTTCTTCTGTTTTTTGGGGTGATCCTGTTCTTTTCTGGGGTATTTTTGACGTGTTTTGGTGTCTCCGTTGGGTTTCGTTGGGTTGTCGTTTGTCGTTAAGGTCAATGGGAGTGGATTGTGGATTTTGGAGACGATCAGGTGAGCTTAGGGTGGTTTTGGGGGGAAAATCACGGTTTTGGTTTTTTTTCTTCTGATCCAGTTCCTTTTTAGCGTGTTTTTGACGTGTTTTGGGGTCTCCGTTGTATTTTAGTTGGGTTCTTGTTGGTCATCAGTGTGGAAAATGGTAAATAGTTGGTTTTGGTGAACATCAGGTAGGTTTAGGGTGGTTTGGGGGTGCATCTATGGTATTTGGGGTTTTCTTCTGGTTTTTTTTGGGGTGATCCTGTTCTTTTTTTTGTGGTGATTTTGACGTGTTTTGGGGTCTCTGTTGGGTTTCGTTGGGTTTTCCGTTGTCATCATGTTGGAAAATGGTAAATTGTGGGTTTTGGAGAACATCAGGTAGGTTAAGGGGGACGTTTGGGGTGGATTCATGGTATTTGGGGTTTTCTTTCGTTTTGGGGTGATCCTGTTCTTGTTTGGGGTGTTTTGGATGTGTTTTGGGGTCTCCGTTGGGTTTTGAAGGGTTCCTAATTGTTTTTACGGTTCTCTGGAGTGGACTTTGGGATTTGTAGAACATTAGGTAGTTTTAGGGGGACTTTTGTGATGGATCTATGGTTTTTGGGGGTTTTCTTTCGTTTTTGGGGTGATCCTTTTCTTTTTGGGGTTGTTTTTGACGTGTTTTGTGGTCTCCGTTGTGTTTTTTTTGGTTCTCGGTCATCATGGTGGAAAAGGGTAAATTGTGGGTTTTGGAGAACATCAGGTGATTTTAAGGATTTTTGGGGGGTGAATCTATGATTTTGGGAGATTTCTTCAGTTTTTTTTTTTTTTTTTTTTTTTTTTTTTTTAGGATTATCTTCTTTTTTTGGGGTGGTCCCGTTCTTTATTTGTTGTTTTATTCGGTTTTCTGTTGTCATCGTGGTGGAAAAGGGTAAATTGCGGGTTTTGTAGAACTTCAGGTAGGTTTAGGGGGACCTTTGGTGCGGATTCATTGTATTTGGCGTTTTCTTCTGTTTTTTGGGGTGATCCTGTTCTGTTTTGTGGTGTTTTTGACGTGTTTTGGTGTCTCCATTGGATTTCGTTGGGTTCTCGTTGGTCGTTAAGGTAAAAGGGAGTGGATTGTGGGTTTTGGAGAAGATTAGTTGAGTTTAGGGTGGTATTGGGGGAAAATTCATACTTTATTTTAGTTTTATTTTTTTTTTTCTTCTGATCCAGTTCTTTTTTGGCGTTATTTTGACGTGTTTTGGGGTCTCTGATTGGTTTCGTTGGGTTTTCCTTTGACATCGTGGTGGAAAAAGAGAAATTGTGGTTTTTGGAGAACTTCAGGTAGGTTTAGGGGGACTTTTGGGGCAGATTCATGGTTTTGGGGGTTTTCTTTTGTTTTTTTTTTTTGCCTGGTCCCGTTCTTTTTTGGGAAGTTTTTGAGGTGTTTGGGGTTGTCCGTTGGGTTTTGTTGGGTTCTCGGTCATCATGGTGAAAAAGGGTAAATTGTGGGTTTTGGAGAATATCTGGTGAGTTTAAGGAATTTGGGGGTTGAATCTCTGGCTTTGGGGGATTTCTTCTGCTTTTTTTTTTTTTTTATTTTTTTTTTTACAGTTTTCTTCTGTTTTTGGGGTGGTCTCGTTCTTTTTTGGGGTGTTTTGTTGGGTTTTCCGTTGTCATCGTGGTGGAAAATGGTAAATTGCGGGTTATGGAGAACATCAGGTAGGTTTAGGTTGGTTTGGGGATGGATCTATGGTTCTGGGTGTTTTCTTTCATTTTTGGGGGTGATCGTGTTCTTTTCTGGGGTGTCTTTGACGTGTTTTGGGGTCTCTGTTGGATTTCGTTTGGTTTTCCGTTGTCATCATGTTGGAAAATGGTAAATTGTGGGTTTTGGAGAACATCAGGTAGGTTAAGGGGGACTTTTGGGGTGGATCTATGGCTTTTGGGGTTTACTTCTGTTATTTTGGGATGATCCTGTTCTTTTTTGGGGTGTTTATGCCGTGTTTTGGTTTCTCCGTTGGGTTTTGTTGGGTTCCGAATGGGTTTTATGGTGGTTGGGAGTGGACTTTGGGATTTGGAGAACATCAGGTAGGTTTAGGGGGACATTTGGGGTGGATCTATGGCTTTTTGGGGTTTTCTCGTGTTTTCTGGGGTGATCCTATTCTTTTTTGTTGTGTTTTTGAGGTGTTTTGTGGTCTCCGTTAGGTTTTGTTGGGTTCTTGTTGGTCATCATGGTAAATGGGAGTGAAATGTGGGATTTGGAGAAGATCAGGTGAGTTTAGGGTGGTTTAGTGGGGAAATTTATGGTTTTTGTTTTTTTTTTTTCTTCTTATCCAGTTCTTTTTTGGCGTGTTTTTGACATGTTTTGGGGTCTCCGTTGGGTTTTGTTGGGTTTTCCGTTGTCATCATGGTGGAAAATGGTAAATTGGGGGTTTTGGAGAATATCAGGTAGGTTTAGTGTGGTTTTGGGGTGGATCTATGGTTTTGGGGTTTTTCTTCCAGTTTTGGGGGTGATCCCCTTCCTGTTTGGGGTGATTTTGACGTGTTTTGGGGTCTCCGTTTGGTTTTGTTGGGTTTTCCGTGGTCATCAGTGTGGAAAAGGGTAAATTATGGGTTTTGGAGAACATCAGGTAAGTGTAGGGTGGTTTTGGGGTGGATCTATGGTTTTTGGATTTTCTTGTGTTTTTTTGGGGCGAATCTTGTTGTTGTTTGTGTTGATTTTGACGTGTTTTGGGGTCTCCGTTGGGTTTCGTTGTGTTTTCCCTGGTCATCATGGTGGAAAAGTGTAAATTGTGGGTTTTGGAGAACATCAGGTAGGTTAAGGGGGACTTTTGAGGTGGATTCATGGTATTTGGGCTTTTCTTCTGTTTTTTTTTGTGGTGATCGTTTTCTTTTTTGGGGTGTTTTTGTCGTGTTTTGTGGTCTCCGTTGGGTTTTAGTTGGCCTTTTATTGGTCATCATGTTGGAACAGTTTAAATTGTGGGTTTTGGAGAACATTAGGTATGTTTAGGGGGACTTTTGGGGTGGATCTATGGCTTTTGAGGTTTTCTTCTCTTTTTTTTGCAGTGATCCTGTTCTTTTTTGTGTTGTTTTTGATGTGTTTTGGGGTTTCCATTGCGTTTCGTTTAGTTCCTGATGGGTTTTATGGTGGTTGGGAGTGGACTTTGGGATTTTGAGAATTCAGGTAGGTTTAGGGTGGTTTTGGGGTGTGTTGTCGATGGAAGGAAGACACAGACGCTCAATATGTGTGAACAATGAACTTCAACTTTAATGGATAGCTCAGTCGCCTTTTATCTAGTTCGAACATAATCAACTCATACATATTGCAAAAACTAAGCTCAGGATTGACTAACATTTCCCGCTCTTTTCAGGTAGTTTCTCCTTCTTTTAGCTACCGTCCCGCCTTAGGGACTTTCCCAATCGCTCAAGGGCATCGTGTCCTTGAGCCTGATTGGCTCTCAGCCAGCTGTGTACATGCCAGATTCATGTGAGTTGAGTACGGTACTTTACTAGCCCATTGCCTCCTAACTGCCCAACATCCACATGTCCTATTTTACTTAACCATTCCTCCACAATTCCCCCATTTTTATTTTGCACTACAAATACCTTCTCTGTGAGTTGCTCTAGTTTCTTAGTTAGGCAGTTAAAGATTATATGTGCAGCAACTATAATCAATATAATTATAAGTAGAAAGCGAAGTCCCTCTTTAACTAACAAAACCCATCCACCCATGGTTCCCAAAAACAGATTTAAGCCAATCTTCAAACCAACTATCTTGTACTACAATTTTTTGTGTATGATCCCTTAACCATTTCAACTGGTCGTGAATTGACTAACCATGGTCGGAAAGATAAAGGCAACACATTCCTTCTACATCTTCACACCCATGTCCCTGAGCCAGCAACAAGAAATCAATAGCGGCCCTATTTTGCAATACAGCATGTCTTAGACTCTCCATATCTTGTGACATTTCAGAAAGAACTTGTGTTGTTACATTCGATTGTTTAACAGCCCAACAAGCAAGCTTATTAATGTTAGTCAAAGCGTGTGCAGTTCCCACACCAGGCACCAAAGAAGCAAAGAATCTTTCTGTTGGACCCCACAATTCTACATCATCATTACAGTCAGAACCCAAAGTTTTTAGTTCTCGTTTAATTCTTCTGCTCCTTGTCGAGTTCTGCCACGAGTGTAAATCTGGAGTGAAAATTTTGAGTCGCCCTAGGTAACACGGTCCTCCAAAAGCATTGGCTGGTACTCCTTGCCATGCACGGTCTCCACAGATCAAAAACATGCCAGAGAGAAGCAGCACAGCCGCCGCTGCTTCCATGGTTACGTCAGACAGGCTGCAGGGTCCTGATGTCCATCCCTCTGCTCTGTGCCAACTCGCCACACGGTGAGCTCCAAGCGCAGCGCTGCTCGTGGTGGTGACTGAGGGGGGGGAGGCTCCCATTGCCCCGTAGCCCCCTGAGGCAGCGTTACCGTTCTCACTGAAGGCGGCAGTGGGCAATGCCCAGCTCCAGCACTTCCCGGCAATCCCAGTCGCTCTGTAGCGGCAGCAGCGACTCTCTGCTCAGCCTGATGTATAGCTAAAGCGCTAGTGACTGTTCTCCAAGGCTTCAATAATTTTTTAGCAGACTTAATATCATTAATAACATCAAACAATTTATCTCCAAATTTACGCCACTCTGTTTGTTCAAAAAACTGTATCAGGATTTGTAAAACAACCCTGCGCTACTGCATATGCTAATAAACCTGGTAATTCTTTTTTACAATCTATATCTAAAATGCTCCGCTTTTCTAAAAAGCATCTGAGCAAATTATATGCCACTTATCTTTCATACCTTTATATATACAGTTGCAGCCTTTGCAAAGACCTCAGCGGCGCTTTTCCGGCGGGACCCTTTATAGGCTCATCCCGAGTGTGGGAACTCCCTTCCACCTTCCGAGCTGCGGGTGCGGGGACTCCTGTCCCTTTCACCTTTCAGACGTCGACGACGCGTGACCGGCGGGATCCTCTCCCGGGTGCGGGGACTCCACGTCCCTTTCACCTTCCCGACGCGGGTGCGGGGATTCTTGTCCCTTCCACCTCCTGGGCTGCGTTGCAGGACTGGATCCTCCCTTATTCCGTCCAACACGTGGCCCAGGATCACTGCCAGCAGTGTCCAAATCCCGTTCAGACCGGTCCCTGTTCAGGCGCCAATTTGTTGTCGACGGAAGGAAGACACAGACGCTCAATATGAGTGAACAACGAACTTCAACTTTAATGGATAGCTCAGTCGCCTTTTATCTAGTTCGAACATAATCAACTCATACATATTGCAAAAACTAAGCTCAGGATTGGCTAACATTTCCCGCTCTTTTCAGGTAGTTTCTCCTTCTTTTAGCTACCGTCCCGCCTTAGGGACTTTCCCAATCGCTCAAGGGCATCGTGTCCTTGAGCCTGATTGGCTCTCAGCCAGCTGTGTACATGCCAGATTCATGTGAGTTGAGTACGGTACTTTACTAGCCCATTGCCTCCTAACTGCCCAACATCCACATGTCCTATTTTACTTAACCATTCCTCCACAGGGGTGCATCTATGGTATTTGTGGTTTTCTTCTGTTTTTTTTTTTTTGGGGGGGGGGTGATCCTGTTCTTTTTTTGGGGTGTTCTTGAGGTGTTTTTTGGTCTCCGTTGGGTTTTGTTGGGTTCTTGTTCGTCATCATGGTGAATGGGAGTGAAATGTGGGATTTGGAGAAGATCAGGTGAGTTTAGGGTGGTTTAGTGGGGAAATTCATGGTTTGTTTTTTTTTTTTTCTTCTTATCTAGTTCTATTTGGGATGATTTTGATGTGTTTTGGGGTCTCCGTTGGGTTTCGTTGGGTTTTCCGTGGTCATCATGGTGGAATATGGTAAATTGTGCGTTTTGGAGAACATCAGGTAGGTTGAGGGTGGTTTTGGGGTGGATCTATGGTTTTGGGATATTTTCTTCCAGTTTTGGGGGTGATCCCGTTCTTGTTTGGGGTGTTTTTGACGTGTTTTGGGGTCTCCGTTTGGTTTTGTTGGGTTTTCCGTTGTCATCATGGTGGAAAATGGTAAATTGCGGGTTTTGGAGAGCTTCAGGTAGGTTTAGGGGGACTTTTGGGGCAGATTCATGATTTTTGGGATTTTATTCTGTTTTTTTTTGGTTGGTCTCGTTCTTTTTTGGGAAGCTTTTGAGGTGTTTGGGGTTGTCCGTTGGGTTTGGTTGGGTTCTCGGTCATCATGGTGGAAAAGGGTAAATTGTGGGTTTTGGAGAACATCAGGTGAGTTTAAGGATTTTTGGGGGGTGAATCTATGGTTTTGGGGGATTTCTTCTGTTTTTTTTTTAGGGTTTTCTTCTGTTTTTGGGTGGTCCCGTTCTTTTTTGGGGTGTTTTGTTGGGTTTTCCGTTGTCATCGTGGTGGAAAAGGGTAAATTGCGGGTTATGGAGAACATCAGGTAGGCTTAGGGGGACCTTTGGGGTGGATCTATGGCTTCTGGTATTTTCTTGTGTTTTCTGGGGTGATCCTGTTCTTGTTTGGCGTGTTTTTGACGTGTTTTGGGGTCTCCGTTGGGTTTTACTTGGCTTCTTATTGGTCATCATGGTGGAAAAGTGTAAATTGTGGGTTTTGGAGAACATCAGGTAGGTTTAGGGGGACTTTTGGGGTGGATCTATGGCTTTTGGGATTATCTTCCAGGTTTGGGGTTGATCGCGTTCTTGTTTGGGGTGTTTTTGAAGTGTTTTGTGGTCTCCATTGGATTTCGTTGGGTTTTCCTTTGTCATCATGGTGGAAAAGTGTAAATTGTGGGTTTTGGAGAACATCAGGTAGGTTAAGGGGGACTTTTGGGGTGGATCTATGGCTTTTGGGATTATCTTTCTGGTTTGGGGTTGATCGCGTTCTTGTTTGGGGTGTTTTTGAAGTGTTTTGTGGTCTCCATTGGATTTTGTTGGGTTCTCGTTGGTCGTTAAGTTCAATGGGAGTGGATTGTGGGTTTTGGAGAAGATCAAGTGAGTTTAGGGTGGTTTGAAGGGAAATTCATGGTATTGGGGTTTTGTCTTCTGATCCTGTTCTTTTTGGGCGTGTTTTTGACGTGTTTTTGGGTCTCCGTTGGGTTTTAGTTGGGTTTTGTTCGTAATCATGTTGGAAAATGGAAAATTCTGGGTTTTGGAGAACACCTGGTAGGTTTAGGATGGTTTTGGGATGGATCTATGGTTTTGTTTTTTTTTTTTTCTGTTTTTTTGGGGGGTTGATCCTGTTCTTTTTTGGGGTGTTTTTGACGTGTTTTGGGGTCTCCGCTGGGTTTTACTTGGCTTCTTATTGGTCATCATGGTGGAAAAGTGTAAATTGTGGGTTTTGGAGAACATCAGGTAGGTTTAGGGGGACCTTCGGGGTGGATCTATGGCTTTTGGTATTTTCTTGTGTTTTCTGGGGTGATCGTGTTCTTTTTTGGGTTGTTTTTGACGTGTTTTGTGGTCTCCGTTGGGTTTTGTTGGGTTTTCCTTTGTCATCATGGTGGAAAAGTGTAAATTGTGGGTTTTGGAGATCATCATGTAGGTTTGGGGGGACTTTTGGGGTGGATCTATGGCTTTTGGGGTTTTCTTTCGTTTTTGGGGGTGATCCTGTTCTTGTTTGGGTTGTTTATGACGTTTTTTGGGGTCTCCGTTGGGTGTTGTTGGGTTCCTAATGGGTTTTATGGTGATCGGGAGTGGACTTTGGGATTTGGAGAACATCAGGTAGGTTTAGGGGGACATTTGGGGTGGATCTATGGTTTTGGGGTATTTTCTTCCAGTTTTCTGGGGTGATCCTGTTCTTTTTTGTGGTGTTTTTAACGTTTTTTGGGGTCTCCGTTGGGTTTCGTTGGGTTTTCCGTTGTCATCATGGTGGAAAATGGTAAATTGTGGGTTTTGGAGAACATCAGGTAGGTTTAGGGGGCCTTTTGGGGTGGATCTATGTCTTTTGGGGTTTACTTCTGTTATTTTGGGATGATCCTGTTCTTTTTTGGGGTGTTTATGCCGTGTTTTGGTGTCTCCGTTGGGCTTTGTTGGGTTCCTAATGGGTTTTATGGTGGTTGGGAGTGGACTTTGGGTTTTGGAGAACATCAGTGTGGTGTTTTTACCGTGCTGGGCAGCTAAACCCCACAACCGCTCTCTCACTCCCCCTCCTTTAGATGAGGAGGGGGAGAAGTAAAGCAAAGAACAACTCACGGGTTGAGATAAGGATAATTATTTAAAGGGAAATAATTATAATAATTAAATAAAGACTACCATGAACTAAACAATTTAACTAAGGGGAAGTAAAAGGGAAAAGGGGAACAAGGGAGGAAAACAAACAAACAAAATAAATGAAAGCTATATGGAAGTGCAGAGGAAAGAAATTACTCTCTACTTCCCACAAATGAGCGATGATTGACCACGTCCTTGAAGCAAGGCCTCAACGCACGCAGCCGGTGTTCGAGAGGAGGACCGAGGTCTTCTCAACGAGAGCCCACCCCTCCCCTCTTCTTCCTGTTTCCTCCTTTTATTGCTGAGTGTGACACCACATGGTATGGAATATCCCTTTGATTGGTTTAGGTCAGCTGCCATAGTGATGTTTCTCTCCTCACTTTTTGCCCACCCCCTAGGAGGGTTAGAGAAAGGCCCAATGCTGTGCCACTGCTGCTCAGCAGTAGACACAACACTGGTGTGATAACACTGCTGTTCCAGCTACAAGTACAGAGTACGGCACTGTATGGGCTGCTGCCGGGAAAGTTAACATTCCAGCCAGACCCAGTACAATCAGGTAGGTTTAGGGTGGTTTTGGGGTGGATCTATGATTTTGGGGATTTTCTTTCGTTTTTGGGCGTGATCCTATTCTTTTTGGGGGTGTTTGTGACGTGTTTTATGGTCTCCGTTGGGTTTTGTTGCGTTTTCCGTTGTCATCGTGGTGGAAAATGGTAAATTGCGATTTTTGGAGAACTTCAGGTAGGTTTAGGGGGACTTCTGGGGTGGATTCATGGTATTTGAGTTTTTCTTCTGTTTTTTGGGGTGATCCTGTTCTTTTCTGGGGTATTTTTGACGTGTTTTTGGGTCTCCGTTGGGTTTCGTTGTGTTGTCAGTCGTCGTTAAGTTCAATGGGAGTGGATTGTGGGGTTTGGAGACGATCAGGTGAGTTTAGGGTGGTTTTGGGGGGAAATTCATGGTATTGGGGTTTTCTCTTCTGATCCAGTTCTTTTTTGGCGTGTTTTTGATGTGTTTTTGGGTCTCCGTTGGGTTTTAGTTGGGTTCTTGTTGGTCATCATGTTGGAAAATTGTAAATTGTGGGTTTTGGAGAATATCAGGTAGGTTTAGGGTGGTTTTGGGGTGGATCTATGGTTTTGGGGTTTTCTTCTGTTTTTTTTTTTTTTTTTTTTTTTTTTTTTTTTTGTGGTGATCGTGTTCTTTTTTGGGGTGTTTTTGACGTGTTTTGGGGTCTCCGTTGCATTTTACTTGGCTTCTTATTAGTCATCATGGTGGAAAAGTGTAAATTGTGGGTTTTGGAGAACATCAGGTAGGTTTAGGGGGACCTTCGGGGTGGATCTATGGCTTTTGGTATTTTCTTGTGTTTTCTGGGGTGATCGTGTTCTTTTTTGGCGTGTTTTTGACGTGTTTTGTGGTCTCCCTTGGGTTTTAGTTGGCTTCTTATTGGTCTTCATGTTGGAATAGTTTACATTGTGGGTTTTGGAGAACATCAGGTAGGTTTAGGGGGATATTTGGGGTGGATCTATGGCTTTTGGGATTATCTTCCAGGTTTGGGGTTGATCGCGTTCTTGTTTGGGGTGCTTTTGAAGTGTTTTGTGGTCTCCATTGGATTTCGTTGGGTTCTCGTTGGTCTTTAAGTTCAATGGGAGTGGATTGTGGGTTTTGGAGAAGATCAAGAGAGTTTAGGGTGGTTTGGGGGGAAATTCATGGTATTGGGTTTTTTTCTTCTGATCCTGTTCTTTTTTGGCGTGTTTTTGACGTGTTTTTGGGTCTCTGTTGGGTTTTAGTTGGGTTTTGTTCGTAATCATGTTGGAAAATGGAAAATTCTGGGTTTTGGAGAACACCTGGTAGGTTTAGGATGGTTTTGGGATGGATCTATGGTTTTGTTTTTTTTTTTCTGTTTTTTTGGGGGGTTGATCCTGTTCTTTTTTGGGGTGTTTTTGACGTGTTTTGGGGTCTCCGCTGGGTTTCGTTGGGTTTTCCTTTGTCATCATGGTGGAAAAGTGTAAATTGTGGGTTTTGGAGTACATCAGGTAGGTTAAGGGGGACTTTTGGGGTGGATCTATGGCTTTTGGGATTATCTTTCTGGTTTGGGGTTGATCGCGTTCTTGTTTGGGGTGTTTTTGAAGTGTTTTGTGGTCTCCATTGGATTTCGTTGGGTTCTCGTTGGTCGTTAAGTTCAATGGGAGTGGATTGTGGGTTTTGGAGAAGATCAAGTGAGTTTAGGGTGGTTTGAAGGGAAATTCATGGTATTGGGGTTTTGTCTTCTGATCCTGTTCTTTTTGGGCGTGTTTTTGACGTGTTTTGGGGTCTCCGCTGGGTTTTAGTTGGGTTTTGTTCGTAATCATGTTGGAAAATGGAAAATTCTGGGTTTTGGAGAACACCTGGTAGGTTTAGGATGGTTTTGGGATGGATCTATGGTTTTGTTTTTTTTTTTTTTTCTGTTTTTTGGGGGGTTGATCCTGTTCTTTTTTGGGGTGTTTTTGACGTGTTTTGGGGTCTCCGCTGGGTTTTACTTGGCTTCTTATTGGTCATCATGGTGGAAAAGTGTAAATTGTGGGTTTTGGAGAACATCAGGTAGGTTTAGGGGGACTTTTGGGGTGGATCTATGGCTTTTGGGATTTTCTTTCGTTTTTGCGTGTGATCGTGTTCTTTTTGGGTTGTTTTTGACGTGTTTTGTGGTCTCCGTTGGGTTTTGTTGGGTTTTCCTTTGTCATCATGGTGGAAAAGTGTAAATTGTGGGTTTTGGAGATCATCATGTAGGTTTGGGGGGACTTTTGGGGTGGATCTATGGCTTTTGGGGTTTTCTTTCGTTTTTGGGGGTGATCCTGTTCTTGTTTGGGTTGTTTATGACGTTTTTTGGGGTCTCCGTTGGGTGTTGTTGGGTTCCTAATGGGTTTTATGGTGGTCGGGAGTGGACTTTGGGATTTGGAGAACATCAGGTAGGTTTAGGGGGACATTTGGGGTGGATCTATGGTTTTGGGGTATTTTCTTCCAGTTTTCTGGGGTGATCCTGTTCTTTTTTGTGGTGTTTTTGACGTGTTTTGTGGTCTCCGTTAGGTTTTGTTGGGTTCTTGTATTCATCATGGTGAATAGGAGTGAAATGTGGGATTTGGAGAAGATCAGGTGGGTTTAGGGTGGCTTTGTGGGGAAATTCATGGTTTTTGTTTTTTTTTTTTTCTTCTTCTTATCCAGTTCTTTTTTGTGGTGTTTTTAACGTTTTTTGGGGTCTCCGTTGGGTTTCGTTGGGTTTTCCTTTGTCATCATGGTGGAAAATGGTAAATTGTGGGTTTTGGAGAACATCAGGTAGGTTTAGGGGGCCTTTTGGGGGTGGATCTATGTCTTTTGGGGTTTACTTCTGTTATTTTGGGATGATCCTGTTCTTTTTTGGGGTGTTTATGCCGTGTTTTGGTGTCTCCGTTGGGCTTTGTTGGGTTCCTAATGGGTTTTATGGTGGTTGGGAGTGGACTTTGGGTTTTGGAGAACATCAGTGTGGTGTTTTTACCGTGCTGGGCAGCTAAACCCCACAACCGCTCTCTCACTCCCCCTCCTTTAGATGAGGAGGGGGAGAAGTAAAGCAAAGAACAACTCACGGGTTGAGATAAGGATAATTATTTAAAGGGAAATAATTATAATAATTAAATAAAGACTACCATGAACTAAACAATTTAACTAAGGGGAAGTAAAAGGGAAAAGGGGAACAAGGGAGGAAAACAAACAAACAAAATAAATGAAAGCTATATGGAAGTGCAGAGGAAAGAAATTACTCTCTACTTCCCACAAATGAGCGATGATTGACCACGTCCTTGAAGCAAGGCCTCAACGCACGCAGCCGGTGTTTGAGAGGAGGACCGAGGTCTTCTCAACGAGAGCCCACCCCTCCCCTCTTCTTCCTGTTTCCTCCTTTTATTGCTGAGTGTGACACCACATGGTATGGAATATCCCTTTGATTGGTTTAGGTCAGCTGCCATAGTGATGTTTCTCTCCTCACTTTTTGCCCACCCCCTAGGAGGGTTAGAGAAAGGCCCAATGCTGTGCCACTGCTGCTCAGCAGTAGACACAACACTGGTGTGATAACACTGCTGTTCCAGCTACAAGTACAGAGTACGGCACTGTATGGGCTGCTGCCGGGAAAGTTAACATTCCAGCCAGACCCAGTACAATCAGGTAGGTTTAGGGTGGTTTTGGGGTGGATCTATGATTTTGGGGATTTTCTTTCGTTTTTGGGCGTGATCCTATTCTTTTTGGGGGTGTTTGTGACGTGTTTTATGGTCTCCGTTGGGTTTTGTTGCGTTTTCCGTTGTCATCGTGGTGGAAAATGGTAAATTGCGATTTTTGGAGAACTTCAGGTAGTTTTAGGGGGACTTCTGGGGTGGATTCATGGTATTTGAGTTTTTCTTCTGTTTTTTGGGGTGATCCTGTTCTTTTCTGGGGTATTTTTGACGTGTTTTTGGGTCTCCGTTGGGTTTCGTTGTGTTGTCAGTCGTCGTTAAGTTCAATGGGAGTGGATTGTGGGGTTTGGAGACGATCAGGTGAGTTTAGGGTGGTTTTGGGGGGAAATTCATGGTATTGGGGTTTTCTCTTCTGATCCAGTTCTTTTTTGGCGTGTTTTTGATGTGTTTTTGGGTCTCCGTTGGGTTTTAGTTGGGTTCTTGTTGGTCATCATGTTGGAAAATTGTAAATTGTGGGTTTTGGAGAATATCAGGTAGGTTTAGGGTGGTTTTGGGGTGGATCTATGGTTTTGGGGTTTTCTTCTGTTTTTTTTTTTTTTTTTTTTTTTTTTTGTGGTGATCGTGTTCTTTTTTGGGGTGTTTTTGACGTGTTTTGGGGTCTCCGTTGCATTTTACTTGGCTTCTTATTAGTCATCATGGTGGAAAAGTGTAAATTGTGGGTTTTGGAGAACATCAGGTAGGTTTAGGGGGACCTTCGGGGTGGATCTATGGCTTTTGGTATTTTCTTGTGTTTTCTGGGGTGATCGTGTTCTTTTTTGGCGTGTTTTTGACGTGTTTTGTGGTCTCCCTTGGGTTTTAGTTGGCTTCTTATTGGTCTTCATGTTGGAATAGTTTACATTGTGGGTTTTGGAGAACATCAGGTAGGTTTAGGGGGATATTTGGGGTGGATCTATGGCTTTTGGGATTATCTTCCAGGTTTGGGGTTGATCGCGTTCTTGTTTGGGGTGCTTTTGAAGTGTTTTGTGGTCTCCATTGGATTTCGTTGGGTTCTCGTTGGTCTTTAAGTTCAATGGGAGTGGATTGTGGGTTTTGGAGAAGATCAAGAGAGTTTAGGGTGGTTTGGGGGGAAATTCATGGTATTGGGTTTTTTTCTTCTGATCCTGTTCTTTTTTGGCGTGTTTTTGACGTGTTTTTGGGTCTCCGTTGGGTTTTAGTTGGGTTTTGTTCGTAATCATGTTGGAAAATGGAAAATTCTGGGTTTTGGAGAACACCTGGTAGGTTTAGGATGGTTTTGGGATGGATCTATGGTTTTGTTTTTTTTTTTCTGTTTTTTTGGGGGGTTGATCCTGTTCTTTTTTGGGGTGTTTTTGACGTGTTTTGGGGTCTCCGCTGGGTTTCGTTGGGTTTTCCTTTGTCATCATGGTGGAAAAGTGTAAATTGTGGGTTTTGGAGTACATCAGGTAGGTTAAGGGGGACTTTTGGGGTGGATCTATGGCTTTTGGGATTATCTTTCTGGTTTGGGGTTGACCGCGTTCTTGTTTGGGGTGTTTTTGAAGTGTTTTGTGGTCTCCATTGGATTTCGTTGGGTTCTCGTTGGTCGTTAAGTTCAATGGGAGTGGATTGTGGGTTTTGGAGAAGATCAAGTGAGTTTAGGGTGGTTTGAAGGGAAATTCATGGTATTGGGGTTTTTTCTTCTGATCCAGTTCTTTTTGGGCGTGTTTTTGACGTGTTTTGGGGTCTCCGCTGGGTTTTAGTTGGGTTTTGTTCGTAATCATGTTGGAAAATGGAAAATTCTGGGTTTTGGAGAACACCTGGTAGGTTTAGGATGGTTTTGGGATGGATCTATGGTTTTGTTTTTTTTTTTTTTTTTTCTGTTTTTTGGGGGGTTGATCCTGTTCTTTTTTGGGGTGTTTTTGACGTGTTTTGGGGTCTCCGCTGGGTTTTACTTGGCTTCTTATTGGTCATCATGGTGGAAAAGTGTAAATTGTGGGTTTTGGAGAACATCAGGTAGGTTTAGGGGGACCTTCGGGGTGGATCTATGGCTTTTGGTATTTTCTTGTGTTTTCTGGGGTGATCGTGTTCTTTTTTGGGTTGTTTTTGACGTGTTTTGTGGTCTCCGTTGGGTTTTGTTGGGTTTTCCTTTGTCATCATGGTGGAAAAGTGTAAATTGTGGGTTTTGGAGATCATCATGTAGGTTTGGGGGGACTTTTGGGGTGGATCTATGGCTTTTGGGGTTTTCTTTCGTTTTTGGGGGTGATCCTGTTCTTGTTTGGGTTGTTTATGACGTTTTTTGGGGTCTCCGTTGGGTGTTGTTGGGTTCCTAATGGGTTTTATGGTGGTCGGGAGTGGACTTTGGGATTTGGAGAACATCAGGTAGGTTTAGGGGGACATTTGGGGTGGATCTATGGTTTTGGGGTATTTTCTTCCAGTTTTCTGGGGTGATCCTGTTCTTTTTTTGTGGTGTTTTTGACGTGTTTTGTGGTCTCCGTTAGGTTTTGTTGGGTTCTTGTATTCATCATGGTGAATGGGAGTGAAATGTGGGATTTGGAGAAGATCAGGTGGGTTTAGGGTGGCTTTGTGGGGAAATTCATGGTTTTTGTTTTTTTTTTTTCTTCTTATCCAGTTCTTTTTTGTGGTGTTTTTAACGTTTTTTGGGGTCTCCGTTGGGTTTCGTTGGGTTTTCCGTTGTCATCATGGTGGAAAATGGTAAATTGTGGGTTTTGGAGAACATCAGGTAGGTTTAGGGGGCCTTTTGGGGTGGATCTATGTCTTTTGGGTTTTACTTCTGTTATTTTGGGATGATCCTGTTCTTTTTTGGGGTGTTTATGCCGTGTTTTGGTGTCTCCGTTGGGCTTTGTTGGGTTCCTAATGGGTTTTATGGTGGTTGGGAGTGGACTTTGGGTTTTGGAGAACATCAGTGTGGTGTTTTTACCGTGCTGGGCAGCTAAACCCCACAACCGCTCTCTCACTCCCCCTCCTTTAGATGAGGAGGGGGAGAAGTAAAGCAAAGAACAACTCACGGGTTGAGATAAGGATAATTATTTAAAGGGAAATAATTATAATAATTAAATAAAGACTACCATGAACTAAACAATTTAACTAAGGGGAAGTAAAAGGGAAAAGGGGAACAAGGGAGGAAAACAAACAAACAAAATAAATGAAAGCTATATGGAAGTGCAGAGGAAAGAAATTACTCTCTACTTCCCACAAATGAGCGATGATTGACCACGTCCTTGAAGCAAGGCCTCAACGCACGCAGCCGGTGTTTGAGAGGAGGACCGAGGTCTTCTCAACGAGAGCCCACCCCTCCCCTCTTCTTCCTGTTTCCTCCTTTTATTGCTGAGTGTGACACCACATGGTATGGAATATCCCTTTGATTGGTTTAGGTCAGCTGCCATAGTGATGTTTCTCTCCTCACTTTTTGCCCACCCCCTAGGAGGGTTAGAGAAAGGCCCAATGCTGTGCCACTGCTGCTCAGCAGTAGACACAACACTGGTGTGATAACACTGCTGTTCCAGCTACAAGTACAGAGTACGGCACTGTATGGGCTGCTGCCGGGAAAGTTAACATTCCAGCCAGACCCAGTACAATCAGATAGGTTTAGGGTGGTTTTGGGGTGGATCTATGATTTTGGGGATTTTCTTTCGTTTTTGGGCGTGATCTTATTCTTTTTGGGGGTGTTTGTGACGTGTTTTATGGTCTCCGTTGGGTTTTGTTGCGTTTTCCGTTGTCATCGTGGTGGAAAATGGTAAATTGCGATTTTTGGAGAACTTCAGGTAGTTTTAGGGGGACTTCTGGGGTGGATTCATGGTATTTGAGTTTTTCTTCTGTATTTTGGGGTGATCCTGTTCTTTTCTGGGGTATTTTTGACGTGTTTTTGGGTCTCCGTTGGGTTTCGTTGTGTTGTCAGTCGTCGTTAAGTTCAATGGGAGTGGATTGTGGGGTTTGGAGACGATCAGGTGAGTTTAGGGTGGTTTTGGGGGGAAATTCATGGTATTGGGGTTTTCTCTTCTGATCCAGTTCTTTTTTGGCGTGTTTTTGATGTGTTTTTGGGTCTCCGTTGGGTTTTAGTTGGGTTCTTGTTGGTCATCATGTTGGAAAATTGTAAATTGTGGGTTTTGGAGAATATCAGGTAGGTTTAGGGTGGTTTTGGGGTGGATCTATGGTTTTGGGGTTTTCTCCTGTTTTTTTTTTTTTTTTTTTTTTTTTTTTTTGGGGGGTTGATCGTGTTCTTTTTTGGGGTGTTTTTGACGTGTTTTGGGGTCTCCGTTGCGTTTTACTTGGCTTCTTATTAGTCATCATGGTGGAAAAGTGTAAATTGTGGGTTTTGGAGAACATCAGGTAGGTTTAGGGGGACCTTCGGGGTGGATCTATGGCTTTTGGTATTTTCTTGTGTTTTCTGGGGTGATCGTGTTCTTTTTTGGCGTGTTTTTGACGTGTTTTGTGGTCTCCCTTGGGTTTTAGTTGGCTTCTTATTGGTCTTCATGTTGGAATAGTTTACATTGTGGGTTTTGGAGAACATCAGGTAGGTTTAGGGGGATATTTGGGGTGGATCTATGGCTTTTGGGATTATCTTCCAGGTTTGGGGTTGATGGCGTTCTTGTTTGGGGTGTTTTTGAAGTGTTTTGTGGTCTCCATTGGATTTCGTTGGGTTCTCGTTGGTCTTTAAGTTCAATGGGAGTGGATTGTGGGTTTTGGAGAAGATCAAGAGTTTAGGGTGGTTTGGGGGGAAATTCATGGTATTGGGTTTTTTTCTTCTGATCCTGTTCTTTTTTGGCGTGTTTTTGACGTGTTTTTGGGTCTCCGTTGGGTTTTAGTTGGGTTTTGTTCGTAATCATGTTGGAAAATGGAAAATTCTGGGTTTTGGAGAACACCTGGTAGGTTTAGGATGGTTTTGGGATGGATCTATGGTTTTTTTTTTTTTTTTTTTTTCTGTTTTTTGGGGGGTTGATCCTGTTCTTTTTTGGGGTGTTTTTGACGTGTTTTGGGGTCTCCGCTGGGTTTTACTTGGCTTCTTATTGGTCATCATGGTGGAAAAGTGTAAATTGTGGGTTTTGGAGAACATCATGTAGGTTTAGGGGGACTTTTGGGGTGGATCTATGGCTTTTGGGATTTTCTTTCGTTTTTGCGTGTGATCGTGTTCTTTTTGGGTTGTTTTTGACGTGTTTTGTGGTCTCCGTTGGGTTTTGTTGGGTTTTCCTTTGTCATCATGGTGGAAAAGTGTAAATTGTGGGTTTTGGAGATCATCATGTAGGTTTGGGGGGACTTTTGGGGTGGATCTATGGCTTTTGGGGTTTTCTTTCGTTTTTGGGGGTGATCCTGTTCTTGTTTGGGTTGTTTATGACGTTTTTTGGGGTCTCCGTTGGGTGTTGTTGGGTTCCTAATGGGTTTTATGGTGGTCGGGAGTGGACTTTGGGATTTGGAGAACATCAGGTAGGTTTAGGGGGACATTTGGGGTGGATCTATGGTTTTGGGGTATTTTCTTCCAGTTTTCTGGGGTGATCCTGTTCTTTTTTGTGGTGTTTTTGACGTGTTTTGTGGTCTCCGTTAGGTTTTGTTGGGTTCTTGTATTCATCATGGTGAATGGGAGTGAAATGTGGGATTTGGAGAAGATCAGGTGGGTTTAGGGTGGCTTTGTGGGGAAATTCATGGTTTTTGTTTTTTTTTTTTCTTCTTATCCAGTTCTTTTTTGTGGTGTTTTTAACGTTTTTTGGGGTCTCCGTTGGGTTTCGTTGGGTTTTCCGTTGTCATCATGGTGGAAAATGGTAAATTGTGGGTTTTGGAGAACATCAGGTAGGTTTAGGGGGCCTTTTGGGGTGGATCTATGTCTTTTGGGGTTTACTTCTGTTATTTTGGGATGATCCTGTTCTTTTTTGGGGTGTTTATGCCGTGTTTTGGTGTCTCCGTTGGGCTTTGTTGGGTTCCTAATGGGTTTTATGGTGGTTGGGAGTGGACTTTGGGTTTTGGAGAACATCAGTGTGGTGTTTTTACCGTGCTGGGCAGCTAAACCCCACAACCGCTCTCTCACTCCCCCTCCTTTAGATGAGGAGGGGGAGAAGTAAAGCAAAGAACAACTCATGGGTTGAGATAAGGATAATTATTTAAAGGGAAATAATTATAATAATTAAATAAAGACTACCATGAACTAAACAATTTAACTAAGGGGAAGTAAAAGGGAAAAGGGGAACAAGGGAGGAAAACAAACAAACAAAATAAATGAAAGCTATATGGAAGTGCAGAGGAAAGAAATTACTCTCTACTTCCCACAAATGAGCGATGATTGACCACGTCCTTGAAGCAAGGCCTCAACGCACGCAGCCGGTGTTCGAGAGGAGGACCGAGGTCTTCTCAACGAGAGCCCACCCCTCCCCTCTTCTTCCTGTTTCCTCCTTTTATTGCTGAGTGTGACACCACATGGTATGGAATATCCCTTTGATTGGTTTAGGTCAGCTGCCATAGTGATGTTTCTCTCCTCACTTTTTGCCCACCCCCTAGGAGGGTTAGAGAAAGGCCCAATGCTGTGCCACTGCTGCTCAGCAGTAGACACAACACTGGTGTGATAACACTGCTGTTCCAGCTACAAGTACAGAGTACGGCACTGTATGGGCTGCTGCCGGGAAAGTTAACATTCCAGCCAGACCCAGTACAATCAGGTAGGTTTAGGGTGGTTTTGGGGTGGATCTATGATTTTGGGGATTTTCTTTCGTTTTTGGGCGTGATCCTATTCTTTTTGGGGGTGTTTGTGACGTGTTTTATGGTCTCCGTTGGGTTTTGTTGCGTTTTCCGTTGTCATCGTGGTGGAAAATGGTAAATTGCGATTTTTGGAGAACTTCAGGTAGTTTTAGGGGGACTTCTGGGGTGGATTCATGGTATTTGAGTTTTTCTTCTGTTTTTTGGGGTGATCCTGTTCTTTTCTGGGGTATTTTTGACGTGTTTTTGGGTCTCCGTTGGGTTTCGTTGTGTTGTCAGTCGTCGTTAAGTTCAATGGGAGTGGATTGTGGGGTTTGGAGACGATCAGGTGAGTTTAGGGTGGTTTTGGGGGGAAATTCATGGTATTGGGGTTTTCTCTTCTGATCCAGTTCTTTTTTGGCGTGTTTTTGATGTGTTTTTGGGTCTCCGTTGGGTTTTAGTTGGGTTCTTGTTGGTCATCATGTTGGAAAATTGTAAATTGTGGGTTTTGGAGAATATCAGGTAGGTTTAGGGTGGTTTTGGGGTGGATCTATGGTTTTGGGGTTTTCTTCTGTTTTTTTTTTTTTTTTTTTTTTTTTTTTTTTTTTTTGTGGTGATCGTGTTCTTTTTTGGGGTGTTTTTGACGTGTTTTGGGGTCTCCGTTGCATTTTACTTGGCTTCTTATTAGTCATCATGGTGGAAAAGTGTAAATTGTGGGTTTTGGAGAACATCAGGTAGGTTTAGGGGGATATTTGGGGTGGATCTATGGCTTTTGGGATTATCTTCCAGGTTTGGGGTTGATCGCGTTCTTGTTTGGGGTGTTTTTGAAGTGTTTTGTGGTCTCCATTGGATTTCGTTGGGTTCTCGTTGGTCTTTAAGTTCAATGGGAGTGGATTGTGGGTTTTGGAGAAGATCAAGAGAGTTTAGGGTGGTTTGGAGGGAAATTCATGGTATTGGGTTTTTTTCTTCTGATCCTGTTCTTTTTTGGCGTGTTTTTGACGTGTTTTTGGGTCTCCGTTGGGTTTTAGTTGGGTTTTGTTCGTAACCATGTTGGAAAATGGAAAATTCTGGGTTTTGGAGAACACCTGGTAGGTTTAGGATGGTTTTGGGATGGATCTATGGTTTTGTTTTTTTTTTTCTGTTTTTTTGGGGGGTTGATCCTGTTCTTTTTTGGGGTGTTTTTGACGTGTTTTGGGGTCTCCGCTGGGTTTTACTTGGCTTCTTATTGGTCATCATGGTGGAAAAGTGTAAATTGTGGGTTTTGGAGAACATCATGTAGGTTTAGGGGGACTTTTGGGGTGGATCTATGGCTTTTGGGATTTTCTTTCGTTTTTGCGTGTGATCGTGTTCTTTTTGGGTTGTTTTTGACGTGTTTTGTGGTCTCCGTTGGGTTTTGTTGGGTTTTCCTTTGTCATCATGGTGGAAAAGTGTAAATTGTGGGTTTTGGAGATCATCATGTAGGTTTGGGGGGACTTTTGGGGTGGATCTATGGCTTTTGGGGTTTTCTTTCGTTTTTGGGGGTGATCCTGTTCTTGTTTGGGTTGTTTATGACGTTTTTTGGGGTCTCCGTTGGGTGTTGTTGGGTTCCTAATGGGTTTTATGGTGGTCGGGAGTGGACTTTGGGATTTGGAGAACATCAGGTAGGTTTAGGGGGACATTTGGGGTGGATCTATGGTTTTGGGGTATTTTCTTCCAGTTTTCTGGGGTGATCCTGTTCTTTTTTGTGGTGTTTTTGACGTGTTTTGTGGTCTCCGTTAGGTTTTGTTGGGTTCTTGTATTCATCATGGTGAATAGGAGTGAAATGTGGGATTTGGAGAAGATCAGGTGGGTTTAGGGTGGCTTTGTGGGGAAATTCATGGTTTTTGTTTTTTTTTTTTTCTTCTTCTTATCCAGTTCTTTTTTGTGGTGTTTTTAACGTTTTTTGGGGTCTCCGTTGGGTTTCGTTGGGTTTTCCGTTGTCATCATGGTGGAAAATGGTAAATTGTGGGTTTTGGAGAACATCAGGTAGGTTTAGGGGGCCTTTTGGGGGTGGATCTATGTCTTTTGGGGTTTACTTCTGTTATTTTGGGATGATCCTGTTCTTTTTTGGGGTGTTTATGCCGTGTTTTGGTGTCTCCGTTGGGCTTTGTTGGGTTCCTAATGGGTTTTATGGTGGTTGGGAGTGGACTTTGGGTTTTGGAGAACATCAGTGTGGTGTTTTTACCGTGCTGGGCAGCTAAACCCCACAACCGCTCTCTCACTCCCCCTCCTTTAGATGAGGAGGGGGAGAAGTAAAGCAAAGAACAACTCACGGGTTGAGATAAGGATAATTATTTAAAGGGAAATAATTATAATAATTAAATAAAAACTACCATGAACTAAACAATTTAACTAAGGGGAAGTAAAAGGGAAAAGGGGAACAAGGGAGGAAAACAAACAAACAAAATAAATGAAAGCTATATGGAAGTGCAGAGGAAAGAAATTACTCTCTACTTCCCACAAATGAGCGATGATTGACCACGTCCTTGAAGCAAGGCCTCAACGCACGCAGCCGGTGTTCGAGAGGAGGACCGAGGTCTTCTCAACGAGAGCCCACCCCTCCCCTCTTCTTCCTGTTTCCTCCTTTTATTGCTGAGTGTGACACCACATGGTATGGAATATCCCTTTGATTGGTTTAGGTCAGCTGCCATAGTGATGTTTCTCTCCTCACTTTTTGCCCACCCCCTAGGAGGGTTAGAGAAAGGCCCAATGCTGTGCCACTGCTGCTCAGCAGTAGACACAACACTGGTGTGATAACACTGCTGTTCCAGCTACAAGTACAGAGTACGGCACTGTATGGGCTGCTGCCGGGAAAGTTAACATTCCAGCCAGACCCAGTACAATCAGGTAGGTTTAGGGTGGTTTTGGGGTGGATCTATGATTTTGGGGATTTTCTTTCGTTTTTGGGCGTGATCCTATTCTTTTTGGGGGTGTTTGTGACGTGTTTTATGGTCTCCGTTGGGTTTTGTTGCGTTTTCCGTTGTCATCGTGGTGGAAAATGGTAAATTGCGATTTTTGGAGAACTTCAGGTAGGTTTAGGGGGACTTCTGGGGTGGATTCATGGTATTTGAGTTTTTCTTCTGTTTTTTGGGGTGATCCTGTTCTTTTCTGGGGTATTTTTGACGTGTTTTTGGGTCTCCGTTGGGTTTCGTTGTGTTGTCAGTCGTCGTTAAGTTCAATGGGAGTGGATTGTGGGGTTTGGAGACGATCAGGTGAGTTTAGGGTGGTTTTGGGGGGAAATTCATGGTATTGGGGTTTTCTCTTCTGATCCAGTTCTTTTTTGGCGTGTTTTTGATGTGTTTTTGGGTCTCCGTTGGGTTTTAGTTGGGTTCTTGTTGGTCATCATGTTGGAAAATTGTAAATTGTGGGTTTTGGAGAATATCAGGTAGGTTTAGGGTGGTTTTGGGGTGGATCTATGGTTTTGGGGTTTTCTTCTGTTTTTTTTTTTTTTTTTTTTTTTTTTTTTTTTGTGGTGATCGTGTTCTTTTTTGGGGTGTTTTTGACGTGTTTTGGGGTCTCCGTTGCATTTTACTTGGCTTCTTATTAGTCATCATGGTGGAAAAGTGTAAATTGTGGGTTTTGGAGAACATCAGGTAGGTTTAGGGGGACCTTCGGGGTGGATCTATGGCTTTTGGTATTTTCTTGTGTTTTCTGGGGTGATCGTGTTCTTTTTTGGCGTGTTTTTGACGTGTTTTGTGGTCTCCCTTGGGTTTTAGTTGGCTTCTTATTGGTCTTCATGTTGGAATAGTTTACATTGTGGGTTTTGGAGAACATCAGGTAGGTTTAGGGGGATATTTGGGGTGGATCTATGGCTTTTGGGATTATCTTCCAGGTTTGGGGTTGATCGCGTTCTTGTTTGGGGTGCTTTTGAAGTGTTTTGTGGTCTCCATTGGATTTCGTTGGTTTCTCGTTGGTCTTTAAGTTCAATGGGAGTGGATTGTGGGTTTTGGAGAAGATCAAGAGAGTTTAGGGTGGTTTGGGGGAAAATTCATGGTATTGGGTTTTTTTCTTCTGATCCTGTTCTTTTTTGGCGTGTTTTTGACGTGTTTTTGGGTCTCCGTTGGGTTTTAGTTGGGTTTTGTTCGTAATCATGTTGGAAAATGGAAAATTCTGGGTTTTGGAGAACACCTGGTAGGTTTAGGATGGTTTTGGGATGGATCTATGGTTTTGTTTTTTTTTTTTCTGTTTTTTTGGGGGGTTGATCCTGTTCTTTTTTGGGGTGTTTTTGACGTGTTTTGGGGTCTCCGCTGGGTTTCGTTGGGTTTTCCTTTGTCATCATGGTGGAAAAGTGTAAATTGTGGGTTTTGGAGTACATCAGGTAGGTTAAGGGGGACTTTTGGGGTGGATCTATGGCTTTTGGGATTATCTTTCTGGTTTGGGGTTGATCGCGTTCTTGTTTGGGGTGTTTTTGAAGTGTTTTGTGGTCTCCATTGGATTTCGTTGGGTTCTCGTTGGTCGTTAAGTTCAATGGGAGTGGATTGTGGGTTTTGGAGAAGATCAAGTGAGTTTAGGGTGGTTTGAAGGGAAATTCATGGTATTGGGGTTTTCTCTTCTGATCCAGTTCTTTTTGGGCATGTTTTTGATGTGTTTTGGGGTCTCCGCTGGGTTTTAGTTGGGTTTTGTTCGTAATCATGTTGGAAAATGGAAAATTCTGGGTTTTGGAGAACACCTGGTAGGTTTAGGATGGTTTTGGGATGGATCTATGGTTTTTTTTTTTTTTTCTTTTCTGTTTTTTGGGGGGTTGATCCTGTTCTTTTTTGGGGTGTTTTTGACGTGTTTTGGGGTCTCCGCTGGGTTTTACTTGGCTTCTTATTGGTCATCATGGTGGAAAAGTGTAAATTGTGGGTTTTGGAGAACATCAGGTAGGTTTAGGGGGACTTTTGGGGTGGATCTATGGCTTTTGGGATTTTCTTTCGTTTTTGCGTGTGATCGTGTTCTTTTTGGGTTGTTTTTGACGTGTTTTGTGGTCTCCGTTGGGTTTTGTTGGGTTTTCCTTTGTCATCATGGTGGAAAAGTGTAAATTGTGGGTTTTGGAGATCATCATGTAGGTTTGGGGGGACTTTTGGGGTGGATCTATGGCTTTTGGGGTTTTCTTTCGTTTTTGGGGGTGATCCTGTTCTTGTTTGGGTTGTTTATGACGTTTTTTGGGGTCTCCGTTGGGTGTTGTTGGGTTCCTAATGGGTTTTATGGTGGTCGGGAGTGGACTTTGGGATTTGGAGAACATCAGGTAGGTTTAGGGGGACATTTGGGGTGGATCTATGGTTTTGGGGTATTTTCTTCCAGTTTTCTGGGGTGATCCTGTTCTTTTTTGTGGTGTTTTTGACGTGTTTTGTGGTCTCCGTTAGGTTTTGTTGGGTTCTTGTATTCATCATGGTGAATGGGAGTGAAATGTGGGATTTGGAGAAGATCAGGTGGGTTTAGGGTGGCTTTGTGGGGAAATTCATGGTTTTTGTTTTTTTTTTTTCTTCTTATCCAGTTCTTTTTTGTGGTGTTTTTAACGTTTTTTGGGGTCTCCGTTGGGTTTCGTTGGGTTTTCCGTTGTCATCATGGTGGAAAATGGTAAATTGTGGGTTTTGGAGAACATCAGGTAGGTTTAGGGGGCCTTTTGGGGTGGATCTATGTCTTTTGGGGTTTACTTCTGTTATTTTGGGATGATCCTGTTCTTTTTTGGGGTGTTTATGCCGTGTTTTGGTGTCTCCGTTGGGCTTTGTTGGGTTCCTAATGGGTTTTATGGTGGTTGGGAGTGGACTTTGGGTTTTGGAGAACATCAGTGTGGTGTTTTTACCGTGCTGGGCAGCTAAACCCCACAACCGCTCTCTCACTCCCCCTCCTTTAGATGAGGAGGGGGAGAAGTAAAGCAAAGAACAACTCACGGGTTGAGATAAGGATAATTATTTAAAGGGAAATAATTATAATAATTAAATAAAAACTACCATGAACTAAACAATTTAACTAAGGGGAAGTAAAAGGGAAAAGGGGAACAAGGGAGGAAAACAAACAAACAAAATAAATGAAAGCTATATGGAAGTGCAGAGGAAAGAAATTACTCTCTACTTCCCACAAATGAGCGATGATTGACCACGTCCTTGAAGCAAGGCCTCAACGCACGCAGCCGGTGTTCGAGAGGAGGACCGAGGTCTTCTCAACGAGAGCCCACCCCTCCCCTCTTCTTCCTGTTTCCTCCTTTTATTGCTGAGTGTGACACCACATGGTATGGAATATCCCTTTGATTGGTTTAGGTCAGCTGCCATAGTGATGTTTCTCTCCTCACTTTTTGCCCACCCCCTAGGAGGGTTAGAGAAAGGCCCAATGCTGTGCCACTGCTGCTCAGCAGTAGACACAACACTGGTGTGATAACACTGCTGTTCCAGCTACAAGTACAGAGTACGGCACTGTATGGGCTGCTGCCGGGAAAGTTAACATTCCAGCCAGACCCAGTACAATCAGATAGGTTTAGGGTGGTTTTGGGGTGGATCTATGATTTTGGGGATTTTCTTTCGTTTTTGGGCGTGATCCTATTCTTTTTGGGGGTGTTTGTGACGTGTTTTATGGTCTCCGTTGGGTTTTGTTGCGTTTTCCGTTGTCATCGTGGTGGAAAATGGTAAATTGCGATTTTTGGAGAACTTCAGGTAGTTTTAGGGGGACTTCTGGGGTGGATTCATGGTATTTGAGTTTTTCTTCTGTTTTTTGGGGTGATCCTGTTCTTTTCTGGGGTATTTTTGACGTGTTTTTGGGTCTCCGTTGGGTTTCGTTGTGTTGTCAGTCGTCGTTAAGTTCAATGGGAGTGGATTGTGGGGTTTGGAGACGATCGGGTGAGTTTAGGGTGGTTTTGGGGGGAAATTCATGGTATTGGGGTTTTCTCTTCTGATCCAGTTCTTTTTTGGCGTGTTTTTGATGTGTTTTTGGGTCTCCGTTGGGTTTTAGTTGGGTTCTTGTTGGTCATCATGTTGGAAAATTGTAAATTGTGGGTTTTGGAGAATATCAGGTAGGTTTAGGGTGGTTTTGGGGTGGATCTATTGTTTTGGGGTTTTCTTCTGTTTTTTTTTTTTTTTTTTTTTTTTTTTTTTTGTGGTGATCGTGTTCTTTTTTGGGGTGTTTTTGACGTGTTTTGGGGTCTCCGTTGCGTTTTACTTGGCTTCTTATTAGTCATCATGGTGGAAAAGTGTAAATTGTGGGTTTTGGAGAACATCAGGTAGGTTTAGGGGGACCTTCGGGGTGGATCTATGGCTTTTGGTATTTTCTTGTGTTTTCTGGGGTGATCGTGTTCTTTTTTGGCGTGTTTTTGACGTGTTTTGCGGTCTCCGTTGCGTTTTACTTGGATTTTTATTAGTCATCATGGTGGAAAAGTGTAAATTGTGGGTTTTGGAGAACATCAGGTAGGTTTAGGGGGACCTTCGGGGTGGATCTATGGCTTTTGGGATTATCTTCCAGGTTTGGGGTTGATGGCGTTCTTGTTTGGGGTGTTTTTGAAGTGTTTTGTGGTCTCCATTGGATTTCGTTGGGTTCTCGTTGGTCGTTAAGTTCAATGGGAGTGGATTGTGGGTTTTGGAGAAGATCAAGAGAGTTTAGGGTGGTTTGGGGGGAAATTCATGGTATTGGGTTTTTTTCTTCTGATCCTGTTCTTTTTTGGCGTGTTTTTGACGTGTTTTGGGGTCTCCGTTGGGTTTTAGTTGGGTTTTGTTCGTAATCATGTTGGAAAATGGAAAATTCTGGGTTTTGGAGAACACCTGGTAGGTTTAGGATGGTTTTGGGATGGATCTATGGTTTTGTTTTTTTTTTTTCTGTTTTTTTGGGGGGTTGATCCTGTTCTTTTTTGGGGTGTTTTTGACGTGTTTTGGGGTCTCCGCTGGGTTTCGTTGGGTTTTCCTTTGTCATCATGGTGGAAAAGTGTAAATTGTGGGTTTTGGAGTACATCAGGTAGGTTAAGGGGGACTTTTGGGGTGGATCTATGGCTTTTGGGATTATCTTTCTGGTTTGGGGTTGATCGCGTTCTTGTTTGGGGTGTTTTTGAAGTGTTTTGTGGTCTCCATTGGATTTCGTTGGGTTCTCGTTGGTCGTTAAGTTCAATGGGAGTGGATTGTGGGTTTTGGAGAAGATCAAGTGAGTTTAGGGTGGTTTGAAGGGAAATTCATGGTATTGGGGTTTTTTCTTCTGATCCAGTTCTTTTTGGGCGTGTTTTTGATGTGTTTTGGGGTCTCCGCTGGGTTTTAGTTGGGTTTTGTTCGTAATCATGTTGGAAAATGGAAAATTCTGGGTTTTGGAGAACACCTGGTAGGTTTAGGATGGTTTTGGGATGGATCTATGGTTTTGTTTTTTTTTTTTTTCTGTTTTTTGGGGGGTTGATCCTGTTCTTTTTTGGGTTGTTTTTGACGTGTTTTGTGGTCTCCGTTGGGTTTTGTTGGGTTTTCCTTTGTCATCATGGTGGAAAAGTGTAAATTGTGGGTTTTGGAGATCATCATGTAGGTTTGGGGGGACTTTTGGGGTGGATCTATGGCTTTTGGGGTTTTCTTTCGTTTTTGGGGGTGATCCTGTTCTTGTTTGGGTTGTTTATGACGTTTTTTGGGGTCTCCGTTGGGTGTTGTTGGGTTCCTAATGGGTTTTATGGTGGTCGGGAGTGGACTTTGGGATTTGGAGAACATCAGGTAGGTTTAGGGGGACATTTGGGGTGGATCTATGGTTTTGGGGTATTTTCTTCCAGTTTTCTGGGGTGATCCTGTTCTTTTTTGTGGTGTTTTTGACGTGTTTTGTGGTCTCCGTTAGGTTTTGTTGGGTTCTTGTATTCATCATGGTGAATGGGAGTGAAATGTGGGATTTGGAGAAGATCAGGTGGGTTTAGGGTGGCTTTGTGGGGAAATTCATGGTTTTTGTTTTTTTTTTTCTTCTTATCCAGTTCTTTTTTGTGGTGTTTTTAACGTTTTTTGGGGTCTCCGTTGGGTTTCGTTGGGTTTTCCGTTGTCATCATGGTGGAAAATGGTAAATTGTGGGTTTTGGAGAACATCAGGTAGGTTTAGGGGGCCTTTTGGGGTGGATCTATGTCTTTTGGGGTTTACTTCTGTTATTTTGGGATGATCCTGTTCTTTTTTGGGGTGTTTATGCCGTGTTTTGGTGTCTCCGTTGGGCTTTGTTGGGTTCCTAATGGGTTTTATGGTGGTTGGGAGTGGACTTTGGGTTTTGGAGAACATCAGTGTGGTGTTTTTACCGTGCTGGGCAGCTAAACCCCACAACCGCTCTCTCACTCCCCCTCCTTTAGATGAGGAGGGGGAGAAGTAAAGCAAAGAACAACTCACGGGTTGAGATAAGGATAATTATTTAAAGGGAAATAATTATAATAATTAAATAAAGACTACCATGAACTAAACAATTTAACTAAGGGGAAGTAAAAGGGAAAAGGGGAACAAGGGAGGAAAACAAACAAACAAAATAAATGAAAGCTATATGGAAGTGCAGAGGAAAGAAATTACTCTCTACTTCCCACAAATGAGCGATGATTGACCACGTCCTTGAAGCAAGGCCTCAACGCACGCAGCCGGTGTTCGAGAGGAGGACCGAGGTCTTCTCAACGAGAGCCCACCCCTCCCCTCTTCTTCCTGTTTCCTCCTTTTATTGCTGAGTGTGACACCACATGGTATGGAATATCCCTTTGATTGGTTTAGGTCAGCTGCCATAGTGATGTTTCTCTCCTCACTTTTTGCCCACCCCCTAGGAGGGTTAGAGAAAGGCCCAATGCTGTGCCACTGCTGCTCAGCAGTAGACACAACACTGGTGTGATAACACTGCTGTTCCAGCTACAAGTACAGAGTACGGCACTGTATGGGCTGCTGCCGGGAAAGTTAACATTCCAGCCAGACCCAGTACAATCAGGTAGGTTTAGGGTGGTTTTGGGGTGGATCTATGATTTTGGGGATTTTCTTTCGTTTTTGGGCGTGATCCTATTCTTTTTGGGGGTGTTTGTGACGTGTTTTATGGTCTCCGTTGGGTTTTGTTGCGTTTTCCGTTGTCATCGTGGTGGAAAATGGTAAATTGCGATTTTTGGAGAACTTCAGGTAGGTTTAGGGGGACTTCTGGGGTGGATTCATGGTATTTGAGTTTTTCTTCTGTTTTTTGGGGTGATCCTGTTCTTTTCTGGGGTGTTTTTGACGTGTTTTTGGGTCTCCGTTGGGTTTCGTTGTGTTGTCAGTCGTCGTTAAGTTCAATGGGAGTGGATTGTGGGGTTTGGAGACGATCGGGTGAGTTTAGGGTGGTTTTGGGGGGAAATTCATGGTATTGGGGTTTTCTCTTCTGATCCAGTTCTTTTTTGGCGTGTTTTTGATGTGTTTTTGGGTCTCCGTTGGGTTTTAGTTGGGTTCTTGTTGGTCATCATGTTGGAAAATTGTAAATTGTGGGTTTTGGAGAATATCAGGTAGGTTTAGGGTGGTTTTGGGGTGGATCTATGGTTTTGGGGTTTTCTCCTGTTTCTTTTTTTTTTTTTTTTTTTTTTTTGTGGTGATCGTGTTCTATTTGGGGTGTTTTTGACGTGTTTTGGGGTCTCTGTTGCGTTTTACTTGGCTTCTTATTAGTCATCATGGTGGAAAAGTGTAAATTGTGGGTTTTGGAGAACATCAGGTAGGTTTAGGGGGACCTTCGGGGTGGATCTATGGCTTTTGGGATTATCTTTCTGGTTTGGGGTTGATCGCGTTCTTGTTTGGGGTGTTTTTGAAGTGTTTTGTGGTCTCCATTGGATTTCGTTGGGTTCTCGTTGGTCGTTAAGTTCAATGGGAGTGGATTGTGGGTTTTGGAGAAGATCAAGTGAGTTTAGGGTGGTTTGAAGGGAAATTCATGGTATTGGGGTTTTGTCTTCTGATCCTGTTCTTTTTGGGCGTGTTTTTGACGTGTTTTGGGGTCTCCGCTGGGTTTTAGTTGGGTTTTGTTCGTAATCATGTTGGAAAATGGAAAATTCTGGGTTTTGGAGAACACCTGGTAGGTTTAGGATGGTTTTGGGATGGATCTATGGTTTTGTTTTTTTTTTTTTTTCTGTTTTTTGGGGGGTTGATCCTGTTCTTTTTTGGGGTGTTTTTGACGTGTTTTGGGGTCTCCGCTGGGTTTTACTTGGCTTCTTATTGGTCATCATGGTGGAAAAGTGTAAATTGTGGGTTTTGGAGAACATCAGGTAGGTTTAGGGGGACTTTTGGGGTGGATCTATGGCTTTTGGGATTTTCTTTCGTTTTTGCGTGTGATCGTGTTCTTTTTGGGTTGTTTTTGACGTGTTTTGTGGTCTCCGTTGGGTTTTGTTGGGTTTTCCTTTGTCATCATGGTGGAAAAGTGTAAATTGTGGGTTTTGGAGATCATCATGTAGGTTTGGGGGGACTTTTGGGGTGGATCTATGGCTTTTGGGGTTTTCTTTCGTTTTTGGGGGTGATCCTGTTCTTGTTTGGGTTGTTTATGACGTTTTTTGGGGTCTCCGTTGGGTGTTGTTGGGTTCCTAATGGGTTTTATGGTGGTCGGGAGTGGACTTTGGGATTTGGAGAACATCAGGTAGGTTTAGGGGGACATTTGGGGTGGATCTATGGTTTTGGGGTATTTTCTTCCAGTTTTCTGGGGTGATCCTGTTCTTTTTTGTGGTGTTTTTGACGTGTTTTGTGGTCTCCGTTAGGTTTTGTTGGGTTCTTGTATTCATCATGGTGAATGGGAGTGAAATGTGGGATTTGGAGAAGATCAGGTGGGTTTAGGGTGGCTTTGTGGGGAAATTCATGTTTTTTGTTTTTTTTTTTTCTTCTTATCCAGTTCTTTTTTGTGGTGTTTTTAACGTTTTTTGGGGTCTCCGTTGGGTTTCGTTGGGTTTTCCGTTGTCATCATGGTGGAAAATGGTAAATTGTGGGTTTTGGAGAACATCAGGTAGGTTTAGGGGGCCTTTTGGGGTGGATCTATGTCTTTTGGGGTTTACTTCTGTTATTTTGGGATGATCCTGTTCTTTTTTGGGGTGTTTATGCCGTGTTTTGGTGTCTCCGTTGGGCTTTGTTGGGTTCCTAATGGGTTTTATGGTGGTTGGGAGTGGACTTTGGGTTTTGGAGAACATCAGTGTGGTGTTTTTACCGTGCTGGGCAGCTAAACCCCACAACCGCTCTCTCACTCCCCCTCCTTTAGATGAGGAGGGGGAGAAGTAAAGCAAAGAACAACTCACGGGTTGAGATAAGGATAATTATTTAAAGGGAAATAATTATAATAATTAAATAAAGACTACCATGAACTAAACAATTTAACTAAGGGGAAGTAAAAGGGAAAAGGGGAACAAGGGAGGAAAACAAACAAACAAAATAAATGAAAGCTATATGGAAGTGCAGAGGAAAGAAATTACTCTCTACTTCCCACAAATGAGCGATGATTGACCACGTCCTTGAAGCAAGGCCTCAACGCACGCAGCCGGTGTTCGAGAGGAGGACCGAGGTCTTCTCAACGAGAGCCCACCCCTCCCCTCTTCTTCCTGTTTCCTCCTTTTATTGCTGAGTGTGACACCACATGGTATGGAATATCCCTTTGATTGGTTTAGGTCAGCTGCCATAGTGATGTTTCTCTCCTCACTTTTTGCCCACCCCCTAGGAGGGTTAGAGAAAGGCCCAATGCTGTGCCACTGCTGCTCAGCAGTAGACACAACACTGGTGTGATAACACTGCTGTTCCAGCTACAAGTACAGAGTACGGCACTGTATGGGCTGCTGCCGGGAAAGTTAACATTCCAGCCAGACCCAGTACAATCAGGTAGGTTTAGGGTGGTTTTGGGGTGGATCTATGATTTTGGGGATTTTCTTTCGTTTTTGGGCGTGATCCTATTCTTTTTGGGGGTGTTTGTGACGTGTTTTATGGTCTCCGTTGGGTTTTGTTGCGTTTTCCGTTGTCATCGTGGTGGAAAATGGTAAATTGCGATTTTTGGAGAACTTCAGGTAGGTTTAGGGGGACTTCTGGGGTGGATTCATGGTATTTGAGTTTTTCTTCTGTTTTTTGGGGTGATCCTGTTCTTTTCTGGGGTGTTTTTGACGTGTTTTTGGGTCTCCGTTGGGTTTCGTTGTGTTGTCAGTCGTCGTTAAGTTCAATGGGAGTGGATTGTGGGGTTTGGAGACGATCGGGTGAGTTTAGGGTGGTTTTGGGGGGAAATTCATGGTATTGGGGTTTTCTCTTCTGATCCAGTTCTTTTTTGGCGTGTTTTTGATGTGTTTTTGGGTCTCCGTTGGGTTTTAGTTGGGTTCTTGTTGGTCATCATGTTGGAAAATTGTAAATTGTGGGTTTTGGAGAATATCAGGTAGGTTTAGGGTGGTTTTGGGGTGGATCTATGGTTTTGGGGTTTTCTCCTGTTTCTTTTTTTTTTTTTTTTTTTTTTTTGTGGTGATCGTGTTCTATTTGGGGTGTTTTTGACGTGTTTTGGGGTCTCTGTTGCGTTTTACTTGGCTTCTTATTAGTCATCATGGTGGAAAAGTGTAAATTGTGGGTTTTGGAGAACATCAGGTAGGTTTAGGGGGACCTTCGGGGTGGATCTATGGCTTTTGGGATTATCTTTCTGGTTTGGGGTTGATCGCGTTCTTGTTTGGGGTGTTTTTGAAGTGTTTTGTGGTCTCCATTGGATTTCGTTGGGTTCTCGTTGGTCGTTAAGTTCAATGGGAGTGGATTGTGGGTTTTGGAGAAGATCAAGTGAGTTTAGGGTGGTTTGAAGGGAAATTCATGGTATTGGGGTTTTGTCTTCTGATCCTGTTCTTTTTGGGCGTGTTTTTGACGTGTTTTGGGGTCTCCGCTGGGTTTTAGTTGGGTTTTGTTCGTAATCATGTTGGAAAATGGAAAATTCTGGGTTTTGGAGAACACCTGGTAGGTTTAGGATGGTTTTGGGATGGATCTATGGTTTTGTTTTTTTTTTTTTTTCTGTTTTTTGGGGGGTTGATCCTGTTCTTTTTTGGGGTGTTTTTGACGTGTTTTGGGGTCTCCGCTGGGTTTTACTTGGCTTCTTATTGGTCATCATGGTGGAAAAGTGTAAATTGTGGGTTTTGGAGAACATCAGGTAGGTTTAGGGGGACTTTTGGGGTGGATCTATGGCTTTTGGGATTTTCTTTCGTTTTTGCGTGTGATCGTGTTCTTTTTGGGTTGTTTTTGACGTGTTTTGTGGTCTCCGTTGGGTTTTGTTGGGTTTTCCTTTGTCATCATGGTGGAAAAGTGTAAATTGTGGGTTTTGGAGATCATCATGTAGGTTTGGGGGGACTTTTGGGGTGGATCTATGGCTTTTGGGGTTTTCTTTCGTTTTTGGGGGTGATCCTGTTCTTGTTTGGGTTGTTTATGACGTTTTTTGGGGTCTCCGTTGGGTGTTGTTGGGTTCCTAATGGGTTTTATGGTGGTCGGGAGTGGACTTTGGGATTTGGAGAACATCAGGTAGGTTTAGGGGGACATTTGGGGTGGATCTATGGTTTTGGGGTATTTTCTTCCAGTTTTCTGGGGTGATCCTGTTCTTTTTTGTGGTGTTTTTGACGTGTTTTGTGGTCTCCGTTAGGTTTTGTTGGGTTCTTGTATTCATCATGGTGAATGGGAGTGAAATGTGGGATTTGGAGAAGATCAGGTGGGTTTAGGGTGGCTTTGTGGGGAAATTCATGTTTTTTGTTTTTTTTTTTTCTTCTTATCCAGTTCTTTTTTGTGGTGTTTTTAACGTTTTTTGGGGTCTCCGTTGGGTTTCGTTGGGTTTTCCGTTGTCATCATGGTGGAAAATGGTAAATTGTGGGTTTTGGAGAACATCAGGTAGGTTTAGGGGGCCTTTTGGGGTGGATCTATGTCTTTTGGGGTTTACTTCTGTTATTTTGGGATGATCCTGTTCTTTTTTGGGGTGTTTATGCCGTGTTTTGGTGTCTCCGTTGGGCTTTGTTGGGTTCCTAATGGGTTTTATGGTGGTTGGGAGTGGACTTTGGGTTTTGGAGAACATCAGTGTGGTGTTTTTACCGTGCTGGGCAGCTAAACCCCACAACCGCTCTCTCACTCCCCCTCCTTTAGATGAGGAGGGGGAGAAGTAAAGCAAAGAACAACTCACGGGTTGAGATAAGGATAATTATTTAAAGGGAAATAATTATAATAATTAAATAAAGACTACCATGAACTAAACAATTTAACTAAGGGGAAGTAAAAGGGAAAAGGGGAACAAGGGAGGAAAACAAACAAACAAAATAAATGAAAGCTATATGGAAGTGCAGAGGAAAGAAATTACTCTCTACTTCCCACAAATGAGCGATGATTGACCACGTCCTTGAAGCAAGGCCTCAACGCACGCAGCCGGTGTTCGAGAGGAGGACCGAGGTCTTCTCAACGAGAGCCCACCCCTCCCCTCTTCTTCCTGTTTCCTCCTTTTATTGCTGAGTGTGACACCACATGGTATGGAATATCCCTTTGATTGGTTTAGGTCAGCTGCCATAGTGATGTTTCTCTCCTCACTTTTTGCCCACCCCCTAGGAGGGTTAGAGAAAGGCCCAATGCTGTGCCACTGCTGCTCAGCAGTAGACACAACACTGGTGTGATAACACTGCTGTTCCAGCTACAAGTACAGAGTACGGCACTGTATGGGCTGCTGCCGGGAAAGTTAACATTCCAGCCAGACCCAGTACAATCAGGTAGGTTTAGGGTGGTTTTGGGGTGGATCTATGATTTTGGGGATTTTCTTTCGTTTTTGGGCGTGATCCTATTCTTTTTGGGGGTGTTTGTGACGTGTTTTATGGTCTCCGTTGGGTTTTGTTGCGTTTTCCGTTGTCATCGTGGTGGAAAATGGTAAATTGCGATTTTTGGAGAACTTCAGGTAGGTTTAGGGGGACTTCTGGGGTGGATTCATGGTATTTGAGTTTTTCTTCTGTTTTTTGGGGTGATCCTGTTCTTTTCTGGGGTGTTTTTGACGTGTTTTTGGGTCTCCGTTGGGTTTCGTTGTGTTGTCAGTCGTCGTTAAGTTCAATGGGAGTGGATTGTGGGGTTTGGAGACGATCAGGTGAGTTTAGGGTGGTTTTGGGGAGAAATTCATGGTATTGGGGTTTTCTCTTCTGATCCAGTTCTTTTTTGGCGTGTTTTTGATGTGTTTTTGGGTCTCCGTTGGGTTTTAGTTGGGTTCTTGTTGGTCATCATGTTGGAAAATTGTAAATTGTGGGTTTTGGAGAATATCAGGTAGGTTTAGGGTGGTTTTGGGGTGGATCTATGGTTTTGGGGTTTTCTCCTGTTTCTTTTTTTTTTTTTTTTTTTTTTTTTGTGGTGATCGTGTTCTATTTGGGGTGTTTTTGACGTGTTTTGGGGTCTCTGTTGCGTTTTACTTGGCTTCTTATTAGTCATCATGGTGGAAAAGTGTAAATTGTGGGTTTTGGAGAACATCAGGTAGGTTTAGGGGGACCTTCGGGGTGGATCTATGGCTTTTGGGATTATCTTTCTGGTTTGGGGTTGATCGCGTTCTTGTTTGGGGTGTTTTTGAAGTGTTTTGTGGTCTCCATTGGATTTCGTTGGGTTCTCGTTGGTCGTTAAGTTCAATGGGAGTGGATTGTGGGTTTTGGAGAAGATCAAGTGAGTTTAGGGTGGTTTGAAGGGAAATTCATGGTATTGGGGTTTTGTCTTCTGATCCTGTTCTTTTTGGGCGTGTTTTTGACGTGTTTTGGGGTCTCCGCTGGGTTTTAGTTGGGTTTTGTTCGTAATCATGTTGGAAAATGGAAAATTCTGGGTTTTGGAGAACACCTGGTAGGTTTAGGATGGTTTTGGGATGGATCTATGGTTTTGTTTTTTTTTTTTTTTCTGTTTTTTGGGGGGTTGATCCTGTTCTTTTTTGGGGTGTTTTTGACGTGTTTTGGGGTCTCCGCTGGGTTTTACTTGGCTTCTTATTGGTCATCATGGTGGAAAAGTGTAAATTGTGGGTTTTGGAGAACATCAGGTAGGTTTAGGGGGACTTTTGGGGTGGATCTATGGCTTTTGGGATTTTCTTTCGTTTTTGCGTGTGATCGTGTTCTTTTTGGGTTGTTTTTGACGTGTTTTGTGGTCTCCGTTGGGTTTTGTTGGGTTTTCCTTTGTCATCATGGTGGAAAAGTGTAAATTGTGGGTTTTGGAGATCATCATGTAGGTTTGGGGGGACTTTTGGGGTGGATCTATGGCTTTTGGGGTTTTCTTTCGTTTTTGGGGGTGATCCTGTTCTTGTTTGGGTTGTTTATGACGTTTTTTGGGGTCTCCGTTGGGTGTTGTTGGGTTCCTAATGGGTTTTATGGTGGTCGGGAGTGGACTTTGGGATTTGGAGAACATCAGGTAGGTTTAGGGGGACATTTGGGGTGGATCTATGGTTTTGGGGTATTTTCTTCCAGTTTTCTGGGGTGATCCTGTTCTTTTTTGTGGTGTTTTTGACGTGTTTTGTGGTCTCCGTTAGGTTTTGTTGGGTTCTTGTATTCATCATGGTGAATGGGAGTGAAATGTGGGATTTGGAGAAGATCAGGTGGGTTTAGGGTGGCTTTGTGGGGAAATTCATGTTTTTTGTTTTTTTTTTTTCTTCTTATCCAGTTCTTTTTTGTGGTGTTTTTAACGTTTTTTGGGGTCTCCGTTGGGTTTCGTTGGGTTTTCCGTTGTCATCATGGTGGAAAATGGTAAATTGTGGGTTTTGGAGAACATCAGGTAGGTTTAGGGGGCCTTTTGGGGTGGATCTATGTCTTTTGGGGTTTACTTCTGTTATTTTGGGATGATCCTGTTCTTTTTTGGGGTGTTTATGCCGTGTTTTGGTGTCTCCGTTGGGCTTTGTTGGGTTCCTAATGGGTTTTATGGTGGTTGGGAGTGGACTTTGGGTTTTGGAGAACATCAGTGTGGTGTTTTTACCGTGCTGGGCAGCTAAACCCCACAACCGCTCTCTCACTCCCCCTCCTTTAGATGAGGAGGGGGAGAAGTAAAGCAAAGAACAACTCACGGGTTGAGATAAGGATAATTATTTAAAGGGAAATAATTATAATAATTAAATAAAGACTACCATGAACTAAACAATTTAACTAAGGGGAAGTAAAAGGGAAAAGGGGAACAAGGGAGGAAAACAAACAAACAAAATAAATGAAAGCTATATGGAAGTGCAGAGGAAAGAAATTACTCTCTACTTCCCACAAATGAGCGATGATTGACCACGTCCTTGAAGCAAGGCCTCAACGCACGCAGCCGGTGTTTGAGAGGAGGACCGAGGTCTTCTCAACGAGAGCCCACCCCTCCCCTCTTCTTCCTGTTTCCTCCTTTTATTGCTGAGTGTGACACCACATGGTATGGAATATCCCTTTGATTGGTTTAGGTCAGCTGCCATAGTGATGTTTCTCTCCTCACTTTTTGCCCACCCCCTAGGAGGGTTAGAGAAAGGCCCAATGCTGTGCCACTGCTGGTGTGGTAACACTGCTGTTCCAGCTACAAGTACAGAGTACAGCACTGTATGGGCTGCTGCCGGGAAAGTTAACATTCCAGCCAGACCCAGTACAATCAGGTAGGTTTAGGGTGGTTTTGGGGTGGATCTATGATTTTGGGGATTTTCTTTCGTTTTTGGGCGTGATCCTATTCTTTTTGGGGGTGTTTGTGACGTGTTTTATGGTCTCCGTTGGGTTTTGTTGCGTTTTCCGTTGTCATCGTGGTGGAAAATGGTAAATTGCGATTTTTGGAGAACTTCAGGTAGTTTTAGGGGGACTTCTGGGGTGGATTCATGGTATTTGAGTTTTTCTTCTGTTTTTTGGGGTGATCCTGTTCTTTTCTGGGGTATTTTTGACGTGTTTTAGGGTCTCCGTTGGGTTTCGTTGTGTTGTCGGTCGTCGTTAAGTTCAATGGGAGTGGATTGTGGGTTTTGGAGACGATCGGGTGAGTTTAGGGTGGTTTTGGGGAGAAATTCATGGTATTGGGGTTTTTTCTTCTGATCCAGTTTATTTTTTGGCGTGTTTTAGATGTGTTTTTGGGTCTCCGTTGGGTTTTAGTTGGGTTCTTGTTGGTCATCATGTTGGAAAATTGTAAATTGTGGGTTTTGGAGAATATCAGGTAGGTTTAGGGTGGTTTTGGGGTGGATCTATTGTTTTGGGGTTTTCTTCTTTTTTTTTTTTTTTTTTTTTTTTTTTTTTTTTTTGTGGTGATCCTGTTCATTTTGGGGGTGTTTTTGACATGTTTTGGGGTCTCCGTCGGGTTTTACTTGGCTTCTTATTGGTCATCATGGTGGAAAAGTGTAAATTGTGGGTTTTGGAGAACATCAGGTATGTTTAGGGGGACCTTTGGGGTGGATCTATGGCTTTTGGGATTTTCTTGTGTTTTCTGGGGTGATCCTGTTCTTTTCTGGCGTGTTTTTGACGTGTTTTGTGGTCTCCCTTGGGTTTTAGTTGGCTTCTTATTGTTCTTCATGTTGGAATAGTTTACATTGTGGGTTTTGGAGAACATCAGGTAGGTTTAGGGGGACTTTTGGGGTGGATCTATGGCTTTTGGGATTATCTTCTAGGTTTGGGGTTGATCGCGTTCTTGTTCGGGGTGTTTTTGAAGTGTTTTGTGGTCTCCATTGGATTTCGTTGGGTTCTCGTTGGTCTTTAAGTTCAATGGGAGTGGATTGTGGGGTTTGGAGACGATCAGGTGAGTTTAGGGTGGTTTTGGGGAGAAATTCATGGTATTGGGGTTTTCTCTTCTGATCCAGTTCTTTTTTGGCGTGTTTTTGATGTGTTTTTGGGTCTCCGTTGGGTTTTAGTTGGGTTCTTGTTGGTCATCATGTTGGAAAATTGTAAATTGTGGGTTTTGGAGAATATCAGGTAGGTTTAGGGTGGTTTTGGGGTGGATCTATGGTTTTGGGGTTTTCTCCTGTTTCTTTTTTTTTTTTTTTTTTTTTTTTTTGTGGTGATCGTGTTCTATTTGGGGTGTTTTTGACGTGTTTTGGGGTCTCTGTTGCGTTTTACTTGGCTTCTTATTAGTCATCATGGTGGAAAAGTGTAAATTGTGGGTTTTGGAGAACATCAGGTAGGTTTAGGGGGACCTTCGGGGTGGATCTATGGCTTTTGGGATTATCTTTCTGGTTTGGGGTTGATCGCGTTCTTGTTTGGGGTGTTTTTGAAGTGTTTTGTGGTCTCCATTGGATTTCGTTGGGTTCTCGTTGGTCGTTAAGTTCAATGGGAGTGGATTGTGGGTTTTGGAGAAGATCAAGTGAGTTTAGGGTGGTTTGAAGGGAAATTCATGGTATTGGGGTTTTGTCTTCTGATCCTGTTCTTTTTGGGCGTGTTTTTGACGTGTTTTGGGGTCTCCGCTGGGTTTTAGTTGGGTTTTGTTCGTAATCATGTTGGAAAATGGAAAATTCTGGGTTTTGGAGAACACCTGGTAGGTTTAGGATGGTTTTGGGATGGATCTATGGTTTTGTTTTTTTTTTTTTTTCTGTTTTTTGGGGGGTTGATCCTGTTCTTTTTTGGGGTGTTTTTGACGTGTTTTGGGGTCTCCGCTGGGTTTTACTTGGCTTCTTATTGGTCATCATGGTGGAAAAGTGTAAATTGTGGGTTTTGGAGAACATCAGGTAGGTTTAGGGGGACTTTTGGGGTGGATCTATGGCTTTTGGGATTTTCTTTCGTTTTTGCGTGTGATCGTGTTCTTTTTGGGTTGTTTTTGACGTGTTTTGTGGTCTCCGTTGGGTTTTGTTGGGTTTTCCTTTGTCATCATGGTGGAAAAGTGTAAATTGTGGGTTTTGGAGATCATCATGTAGGTTTGGGGGGACTTTTGGGGTGGATCTATGGCTTTTGGGGTTTTCTTTCGTTTTTGGGGGTGATCCTGTTCTTGTTTGGGTTGTTTATGACGTTTTTTGGGGTCTCCGTTGGGTGTTGTTGGGTTCCTAATGGGTTTTATGGTGGTCGGGAGTGGACTTTGGGATTTGGAGAACATCAGGTAGGTTTAGGGGGACATTTGGGGTGGATCTATGGTTTTGGGGTATTTTCTTCCAGTTTTCTGGGGTGATCCTGTTCTTTTTTGTGGTGTTTTTGACGTGTTTTGTGGTCTCCGTTAGGTTTTGTTGGGTTCTTGTATTCATCATGGTGAATGGGAGTGAAATGTGGGATTTGGAGAAGATCAGGTGGGTTTAGGGTGGCTTTGTGGGGAAATTCATGGTTTTTGTTTTTTTTTTTTCTTCTTATCCAGTTCTTTTTTGTGGTGTTTTTAACGTTTTTTGGGGTCTCCGTTGGGTTTCGTTGGGTTTTCCGTTGTCATCATGGTGGAAAATGGTAAATTGTGGGTTTTGGAGAACATCAGGTAGGTTTAGGGGGCCTTTTGGGGTGGATCTATGTCTTTTGGGGTTTACTTCTGTTATTTTGGGATGATCCTGTTCTTTTTTGGGGTGTTTATGCCGTGTTTTGGTGTCTCCGTTGGGCTTTGTTGGGTTCCTAATGGGTTTTATGGTGGTTGGGAGTGGACTTTGGGTTTTGGAGAACATCAGTGTGGTGTTTTTACCGTGCTGGGCAGCTAAACCCCACAACCGCTCTCTCACTCCCCCTCCTTTAGATGAGGAGGGGGAGAAGTAAAGCAAAGAACAACTCACGGGTTGAGATAAGGATAATTATTTAAAGGGAAATAATTATAATAATTAAATAAAGACTACCATGAACTAAACAATTTAACTAAGGGGAAGTAAAAGGGAAAAGGGGAACAAGGGAGGAAAACAAACAAACAAAATAAATGAAAGCTATATGGAAGTGCAGAGGAAAGAAATTACTCTCTACTTCCCACAAATGAGCGATGATTGACCACGTCCTTGAAGCAAGGCCTCAACGCACGCAGCCGGTGTTTGAGAGGAGGACCGAGGTCTTCTCAACGAGAGCCCACCCCTCCCCTCTTCTTCCTGTTTCCTCCTTTTATTGCTGAGTGTGACACCACATGGTATGGAATATCCCTTTGATTGGTTTAGGTCAGCTGCCATAGTGATGTTTCTCTCCTCACTTTTTGCCCACCCCCTAGGAGGGTTAGAGAAAGGCCCAATGCTGTGCCACTGCTGCTCAGCAGTAGACACAACACTGGTGTGATAACACTGCTGTTCCAGCTACAAGTACAGAGTACGGCACTGTATGGGCTGCTGCCGGGAAAGTTAACATTCCAGCCAGACCCAGTACAATCAGGTAGGTTTAGGGTGGTTTTGGGGTGGATCTATGATTTTGGGGATTTTCTTTCGTTTTTGGGCGTGATCCTATTCTTTTTGGGGGTGTTTGTGACGTGTTTTATGGTCTCCGTTGGGTTTTGTTGCGTTTTCCGTTGTCATCGTGGTGGAAAATGGTAAATTGCGATTTTTGGAGAACTTCAGGTAGTTTTAGGGGGACTTCTGGGGTGGATTCATGGTATTTGAGTTTTTCTTCTGTTTTTTGGGGTGATCCTGTTCTTTTCTGGGGTATTTTTGACGTGTTTTAGGGTCTCCGTTGGGTTTCGTTGTGTTGTCGGTCGTCGTTAAGTTCAATGGGAGTGGATTGTGGGTTTTGGAGACGATCGGGTGAGTTTAGGGTGGTTTTGGGGAGAAATTCATGGTATTGGGGTTTTTTCTTCTGGTCCAGTTTATTTTTTGGCGTGTTTTAGATGTGTTTTTGGGTCTCCGTTGGGTTTTAGTTGGGTTCTTGTTGGTCATCATGTTGGAAAATTGTAAATTGTGGGTTTTGGAGAATATCAGGTAGGTTTAGGGTGGTTTTGGGGTGGATCTATTGTTTTGGGGTTTTCTTCTTTTTTTTTTTTTTTTTTTTTTTTTTTTTTTTTTTTTTTTTTGTGGTGATCCTGTTCGTTTTGGGGGTGTTTTTGACATGTTTTGGGGTCTCCGTTGGGTTTTACTTGGCTTCTTATTGGTCATCATGGTGGAAAAGTGTAAATTGTGGGTTTTGGAGAACATCAGGTATGTTTAGGGGGACCTTTGGGGTGGATCTATGGCTTTTGGGATTTTCTTGTGTTTTCTGGGGTGATCCTGTTCTTTTCTGGCGTGTTTTTGACGTGTTTTGTGGTCTCCCTTGGGTTTTAGTTGGCTTCTTATTGTTCTTCATGTTGGAATAGTTTACATTGTGGGTTTTGGAGAACATCAGGTAGGTTTAGGGGGACTTTTGGGGTGGATCTATGGCTTTTGGGATTATCTTCTAGGTTTGGGGTTGATCGCGTTCTTGTTCGGGGTGTTTTTGAAGTGTTTTGTGGTCTCCATTGGATTTCGTTGGGTTCTCGTTGGTCTTTAAGTTCAATGGGAGTGGATTGTGGGTTTTGGAGAAGATCAAGAGAGTTTAGGGTGGTTTGGGGGGAAATTCATGGTATTGGGTTTTTTTCTTCTATCCTGTTCTTTTTTGGGCGTGTTTTTGACGTGTTTTTGGGTCTCCGTTGGGTTTTAGTTGGGTTTTGTTCGTAATCATGTTGGAAAATGGAAAATTCTGGGTTTTGGAGAACACCTGGTAGGTTTAGGATGGTTTTGGGATGGATCTATGGTTTTGTTTTTTTTTTTTTCTGTTTTTTTGGGGGGTTGATCCTGTTCTTTTTTGGGGTGTTTTTGACGTGTTTTGGGGTCTCCGCTGGGTTTCGTTGGGTTTTCCTTTGTCATCATGGTGGAAAAGTGTAAATTGTGGGTTTTGGAGAACATCAGGTAGGTTTAGGGGGAATTTTGCGGTGGATCTATGGCTTTTGGGATTTTCTTTCGTTTTTGCGTGTGATCGTGTTCTTTTTGGGTTGTTTTTGACGTGTTTTGTGGTCTCCGTTGGGTTTTGTTGGGTTTTCCTTTGTCATCATGGTGGAAAAGTGTAAATTGTGGGTTTTGGAGATCGTCATGTAGGTTTGGGGGGACTTTTGGGGTGGATCTATGGCTTTTGGGGTTTTCTTTCGTTTTTGGGGGTGATCCTGTTCTTGTTTGGGTTGTTTATGACGTTTTTTGGGGTCTCCGTTGGGTGTTGTTGGGTTCCTAATGGGTTTTATGGTGGTCGGGAGTGGACTTTGGGATTTGGAGAACATCAGGTAGGTTTAGGGGGACATTTGGGGTGGATCTATGGTTTTGGGGTATTTTCTTCCAGTTTTCTGGGGTGATCCTGTTCTTTTTTGTGGTGTTTTTGACGTGTTTTGTGGTCTCCGTTAGGTTTTGTTGGGTTCTTGTATTCATCATGGTGAATGGGAGTGAAATGTGGGATTTGGAGAAGATCAGGTGGGTTTAGGGTGGCTTTGTGGGGAAATTCATGGTTTTTGTTTTTTTTTTTCTTCTTATCCAGTTCTTTTTTGTGGTGTTTTTAACGTTTTTTGGGGTCTCCGTTGGGTTTTGTTGGGTTTTCCGTTGTCATCATGGTGGAAAATGGTAAATTGTGGGTTTTGGAGAACATCAGGTAGGTTTAGGGGGCCTTTTGGGGTGGATCTATGTCTTTTGGGGTTTACTTCTGTTATTTTGGGATGATCCTGTTCTTTTTTGGGGTGTTTATGCCGTGTTTTGGTGTCTCCGTTGGGCTTTGTTGGGTTCCTAATGGGTTTTATGGTGGTTGGGAGTGGACTTTGGGTTTTGGAGAACATCAGTGTGGTGTTTTTACCGTGCTGGGCAGCTAAACCCCACAACCGCTCTCTCACTCCCCCTCCTTTAGATGAGGAGGGGGAGAAGTAAAGCAAAGAACAACTCACGGGTTGAGATAAGGATAATTATTTAAAGGGAAATAATTATAATAATTAAATAAAGACTACCATGAACTAAACAATTTAACTAAGGGGAAGTAAAAGGGAAAAGGGGAACAAGGGAGGAAAACAAACAAACAAAATAAATGAAAGCTATATGGAAGTGCAGAGGAAAGAAATTACTCTCTACTTCCCACAAATGAGCGATGATTGACCACGTCCTTGAAGCAAGGCCTCAACGCACGCAGCCGGTGTTTGAGAGGAGGACCGAGGTCTTCTCAACGAGAGCCCACCCCTCCCCTCTTCTTCCTGTTTCCTCCTTTTATTGCTGAGTGTGACACCACATGGTATGGAATATCCCTTTGATTGGTTTAGGTCAGCTGCCATAGTGATGTTTCTCTCCTCACTTTTTGCCCACCCCCTAGGAGGGTTAGAGAAAGGCCCAATGCTGTGCCACTGCTGCTCAGCAGTAGACACAACACTGGTGTGATAACACTGCTGTTCCAGCTACAAGTACAGAGTACGGCACTGTATGGGCTGCTGCCGGGAAAGTTAACATTCCAGCCAGACCCAGTACAATCAGATAGGTTTAGGGTGGTTTTGGGGTGGATCTATGATTTTGGGGATTTTCTTTCGTTTTTGGGCGTGATCCTATTCTTTTTGGGGGTGTTTGTGACGTGTTTTATGGTCTCCGTTGGGTTTTGTTGCGTTTTCCGTTGTCATCGTGGTGGAAAATGGTAAATTGCGATTTTTGGAGAACTTCAGGTAGTTTTAGGGGGACTTCTGGGGTGGATTCATGGTATTTGAGTTTTTCTTCTGTATTTTGGGGTGATCCTGTTCTTTTCTGGGGTATTTTTGACGTGTTTTTGGGTCTCCGTTGGGTTTCGTTGTGTTGTCAGTCGTCGTTAAGTTCAATGGGAGTGGATTGTGGGGTTTGGAGACGATCAGGTGAGTTTAGGGTGGTTTTGGGGGGAAATTCATGGTATTGGGGTTTTTTCTTCTGATCCAGTTCTTTTTTGGCGTGTTTTTGATGTGTTTTTGGGTCTCCGTTGGGTTTTAGTTGGGTTCTTGTTGGTCATCATGTTGGAAAATTGTAAATTGTGGGTTTTGGAGAATATCAGGTAGGTTTAGGGTGGTTTTGGGGTGGATCTATGGTTTTGGGGTTTTCTTCTGTTTGTTTTTTTTTTTTTTTTTTTTTTTTTTGTGGTGATCGTGTTCTTTTTTGGGGTGTTTTTGACGTGTTTTGGGGTCTCCGTTGCATTTTACTTGGCTTCTTATTAGTCATCATGGTGGAAAAGTGTAAATTGTGGGTTTTGGAGAACATCAGGTAGGTTTAGGGGGACCTTTGGGGTGGATCTATGGCTTTTGGTATTTTCTTGTGTTTTCTGGGGTGATCGTGTTCTTTTTTGGCGTGTTTTTGACGTGTTTTGTGGTCTCCCTTGGGTTTTAGTTGGCTTCTTATTGGTCTTCATGTTGGAATAGTTTAAATTGTGGGTTTTGGAGAACATCAGGTAGGTTTAGGGGGATATTTGGGGTGGATCTATGGCTTTTGGGATTATCTTCCAGGTTTGGGGTTGATGGCGTTCTTGTTTGGGGTGTTTTTGAAGTGTTTTGTGGTCTCCATTGGATTTCGTTGGTTTCTCGTTGGTCTTTAAGTTCAATGGGAGTGGATTGTGGGTTTTGGAGAAGATCAAGAGAGTTTAGGGTGGTTTGGGGGGAAATTCATGGTATTGGGTTTTTTTCTTCTGATCCTGTTCTTTTTTGGGCGTGTTTTTGACGTGTTTTTGGGTCTCCACTGGGTTTTAGTTGGGTTTTGTTCGTAATCATGTTGGAAAATGGAAAATTCTGGGTTTTGGAGAACACCTGGTAGGTTTAGGATGGTTTTGGGATGGATCTATGGTTTTGTTTTTTTTTTTTTCTGTTTTTTTTGGGGGTTGATCCTGTTCTTTTTTGGGGTGTTTTTGACGTGTTTTGGGGTCTCCGCTGGGTTTCGTTGGGTTTTCCTTTGTCATCATGGTGGAAAAGTGTAAATTGTGGGTTTTGGAGAACATCAGGTAGGTTTAGGGGGAATTTTGGGGTGGATCTATGGCTTTTGGGATTTTCTTTCGTTTTTGCGTGTGATCGTGTTCTTTTTGGGTTGTTTTTGACGTGTTTTGTGGTCTCCGTTGGGTTTTGTTGGGTTTTCCTTTGTCATCATGGTGGAAAAGTGTAAATTGTGGGTTTTGGAGATCGTCATGTAGGTTTGGGGGGACTTTTGGGGTGGATCTATGGCTTTTGGGGTTTTCTTTCGTTTTTGGGGGTGATCCTGTTCTTGTTTGGGTTGTTTATGACGTTTTTTGGGGTCTCCGTTGGGTGTTGTTGGGTTCCTAATGGGTTTTATGGTGGTCGGGAGTGGACTTTGGGATTTGGAGAACATCAGGTAGGTTTAGGGGGACATTTGGGGTGGATCTATGGTTTTGGGGTATTTTCTTCCAGTTTTCTGGGGTGATCCTGTTCTTTTTTGTGGTGTTTTTGACGTGTTTTGTGGTCTCCGTTAGGTTTTGTTGGGTTCTTGTATTCATCATGGTGAATGGGAGTGAAATGTGGGATTTGGAGAAGATCAGGTGGGTTTAGGGTGGCTTTGTGGGGAAATTCATGGTTTTTGTTTTTTTTTTTCTTCTTATCCAGTTCTTTTTTGTGGTGTTTTTAACGTTTTTTGGGGTCTCCGTTGGGTTTTGTTGGGTTTTCCGTTGTCATCATGGTGGAAAATGGTAAATTGTGGGTTTTGGAGAACATCAGGTAGGTTTAGGGGGCCTTTTGGGGTGGATCTATGTCTTTTGGGGTTTACTTCTGTTATTTTGGGATGATCCTGTTCTTTTTTGGGGTGTTTATGCCGTGTTTTGGTGTCTCCGTTGGGCTTTGTTGGGTTCCTAATGGGTTTTATGGTGGTTGGGAGTGGACTTTGGGTTTTGGAGAACATCAGTGTGGTGTTTTTACCGTGCTGGGCAGCTAAACCCCACAACCGCTCTCTCACTCCCCCTCCTTTAGATGAGGAGGGGGAGAAGTAAAGCAAAGAACAACTCACGGGTTGAGATAAGGATAATTATTTAAAGGGAAATAATTATAATAATTAAATAAAGACTACCATGAACTAAACAATTTAACTAAGGGGAAGTAAAAGGGAAAAGGGGAACAAGGGAGGAAAACAAACAAACAAAATAAATGAAAGCTATATGGAAGTGCAGAGGAAAGAAATTACTCTCTACTTCCCACAAATGAGCGATGATTGACCACGTCCTTGAAGCAAGGCCTCAACGCACGCAGCCGGTGTTCGAGAGGAGGACCGAGGTCTTCTCAACGAGAGCCCACCCCTCCCCTCTTCTTCCTGTTTCCTCCTTTTATTGCTGAGTGTGACACCACATGGTATGGAATATCCCTTTGATTGGTTTAGGTCAGCTGCCATAGTGATGTTTCTCTCCTCACTTTTTGCCCACCCCCTAGGAGGGTTAGAGAAAGGCCCAATGCTGTGCCACTGCTGCTCAGCAGTAGACACAACACTGGTGTGATAACACTGCTGTTCCAGCTACAAGTACAGAGTACGGCACTGTATGGGCTGCTGCCGGGAAAGTTAACATTCCAGCCAGACCCAGTACAATCAGGTAGGTTTAGGGTGGTTTTGGGGTGGATCTATGATTTTGGGGATTTTCTTTCGTTTTTGGGCGTGATCCTATTCTTTTTGGGGGTGTTTGTGACGTGTTTTATGGTCTCCGTTGGGTTTTGTTGCGTTTTCCGTTGTCATCGTGGTGGAAAATGGTAAATTGCGATTTTTGGAGAACTTCAGGTAGTTTTAGGGGGACTTCTGGGGTGGATTCATGGTATTTGAGTTTTTCTTCTGTATTTTGGGGTGATCCTGTTCTTTTCTGGGGTATTTTTGACGTGTTTTTGGGTCTCCGTTGGGTTTCGTTGTGTTGTCAGTCGTCGTTAAGTTCAATGGGAGTGGATTGTGGGGTTTGGAGACGATCAGGTGAGTTTAGGGTGGTTTTGGGGGGAAATTCATGGTATTGGGGTTTTCTCTTCTGATCCAGTTCTTTTTTGGCGTGTTTTTGATGTGTTTTTGGGTCTCCGTTGGGTTTTAGTTGGGTTCTTGTTGGTCATCATGTTGGAAAATTGTAAATTGTGGGTTTTGGAGAATATCAGGTAGGTTTAGGGTGGTTTTGGGGTGGATCTATGGTTTTGGGGTTTTCTTCTGTTTTTTTTTTTTTTTTTTTTTTTTTTTTTTTGTGGTGATCGTGTTCTTTTTTGGGGTGTTTTTGACGTGTTTTGGGGTCTCCGTTGCATTTTACTTGGCTTCTTATTAGTCATCATGGTGGAAAAGTGTAAATTGTGGGTTTTGGAGAACATCAGGTAGGTTTAGGGGGACCTTCGGGGTGGATCTATGGCTTTTGGTATTTTCTTGTGTTTTCTGGGGTGATCGTGTTCTTTTTTGGCGTGTTTTTGCCGTGTTTTGTGGTCTCCCTTGGGTTTTAGTTGGCTTCTTATTGGTCTTCATGTTGGAATAGTTTAAATTGTGGGTTTTGGAGAACATCAGGTAGGTTTAGGGGGATATTTGGGGTGGATCTATGGCTTTTGGGATTATCTTCCAGGTTTGGGGTTGATGGCGTTCTTGTTTGGGGTGTTTTTGAAGTGTTTTGTGGTCTCCATTGGATTTCGTTGGGTTCTCGTTGGTCTTTAAGTTCAATGGGAGTGGATTGTGGGTTTTGGAGAAGATCAAGAGAGTTTAGGGTGGTTTGGGGGGAAATTCATGGTATTGGGTTTTTTTCTTCTGATCCTGTTCTTTTTTGGGCGTGTTTTTGACGTGTTTTTGGGTCTCCACTGGGTTTTAGTTGGGTTTTGTTCGTAATCATGTTGGAAAATGGAAAATTCTGGGTTTTGGAGAACACCTGGTAGGTTTAGGATGGTTTTGGGATGGATCTATGGTTTTGTTTTTTTTTTTTTCTGTTTTTTTGGGGGGTTGATCCTGTTCTTTTTTGGGGTGTTTTTGACGTGTTTTGTGGTCTCCGTTGGGTTTTGTTGGGTTTTCCTTTGTCATCATGGTGGAAAAGTGTAAATTGTGGGTTTTGGAGAACATCAGGTAGGTTTAGGGGGAATTTTGGGGTGGATCTATGGCTTTTGGGATTTTCTTTCGTTTTTGCGTGTGATCGTGTTCTTTTTGGGTTGTTTTTGACGTGTTTTGTGGTCTCCGTTGGGTTTTGTTGGGTTTTCCTTTGTCATCATGGTGGAAAAGTGTAAATTGTGGGTTTTGGAGATCATCATGTAGGTTTGGGGGGACTTTTGGGGTGGATCTGTGGCTTTTGGGGTTTTCTTTCGTTTTTGGGGGTGATCCTGTTCTTGTTTGGGTTGTTTATGACGTTTTTTGGGGTCTCCGTTGGGTGTTGTTGGGTTCCTAATGGGTTTTATGGTGGTCGGGAGTGGACTTTGGGATTTGGAGAACATCAGGTAGGTTTAGGGGGACATTTGGGGTGGATCTATGGTTTTGGGGTATTTTCTTCCAGTTTTCTGGGGTGATCCTGTTCTTTTTTGTGGTGTTTTTGACGTGTTTTGTGGTCTCCGTTAGGTTTTGTTGGGTTCTTGTATTCATCATGGTGAATGGGAGTGAAATGTGGGATTTGGAGAAGATCAGGTGGGTTTAGGGTGGCTTTGTGGGGAAATTCATGGTTTTTGTTTTTTTTTTTTCTTCTTATCCAGTTCTTTTTTGTGGTGTTTTTAACGTTTTTTGGGGTCTCCGTTGGGTTTCGTTGGGTTTTCCGTTGTCATCATGGTGGAAAATGGTAAATTGTGGGTTTTGGAGAACATCAGGTAGGTTTAGGGGGCCTTTTGGGGGTGGATCTATGTCTTTTGGGGTTTACTTCTGTTATTTTGGGATGATCCTGTTCTTTTTTGGGGTGTTTATGCCGTGTTTTGGTGTCTCCGTTGGGCTTTGTTGGGTTCCTAATGGGTTTTATGGTGGTTGGGAGTGGACTTTGGGTTTTGGAGAACATCAGTGTGGTGTTTTTACCGTGCTGGGCAGCTAAACCCCACAACCGCTCTCTCACTCCCCCTCCTTTAGATGAGGAGGGGGAGAAGTAAAGCAAAGAACAACTCACGGGTTGAGATAAGGATAATTATTTAAAGGGAAATAATTATAATAATTAAATAAAGACTACCATGAACTAAACAATTTAACTAAGGGGAAGTAAAAGGGAAAAGGGGAACAAGGGAGGAAAACAAACAAACAAAATAAATGAAAGCTATATGGAAGTGCAGAGGAAAGAAATTACTCTCTACTTCCCACAAATGAGCGATGATTGACCACGTCCTTGAAGCAAGGCCTCAACGCACGCAGCCGGTGTTCGAGAGGAGGACCGAGGTCTTCTCAACGAGAGCCCACCCCTCCCCTCTTCTTCCTGTTTCCTCCTTTTATTGCTGAGTGTGACACCACATGGTATGGAATATCCCTTTGATTGGTTTAGGTCAGCTGCCATAGTGATGTTTCTCTCCTCACTTTTTGCCCACCCCCTAGGAGGGTTAGAGAAAGGCCCAATGCTGTGCCACTGCTGCTCAGCAGTAGACACAACACTGGTGTGATAACACTGCTGTTCCAGCTACAAGTACAGAGTACGGCACTGTATGGGCTGCTGCCGGGAAAGTTAACATTCCAGCCAGACCCAGTACAATCAGGTAGGTTTAGGGTGGTTTTGGGGTGGATCTATGATTTTGGGGATTTTCTTTCGTTTTTGGGCGTGATCCTATTCTTTTTGGGGGTGTTTGTGACGTGTTTTATGGTCTCCGTTGGGTTTTGTTGCGTTTTCCGTTGTCATCGTGGTGGAAAATGGTAAATTGCGATTTTTGGAGAACTTCAGGTAGTTTTAGGGGGACTTCTGGGGTGGATTCATGGTATTTGAGTTTTTCTTCTGTATTTTGGGGTGATCCTGTTCTTTTCTGGGGTATTTTTGACGTGTTTTTGGGTCTCCGTTGGGTTTCGTTGTGTTGTCAGTCGTCGTTAAGTTCAATGGGAGTGGATTGTGGGGTTTGGAGACGATCAGGTGAGTTTAGGGTGGTTTTGGGGGGAAATTCATGGTATTGGGGTTTTTTCTTCTGATCCAGTTCTTTTTTGGCGTGTTTTTGATGTGTTTTTGGGTCTCCGTTGGGTTTTAGTTGGGTTCTTGTTGGTCATCATGTTGGAAAATTGTAAATTGTGGCTTTTGGAGAATATCAGGTAGGTTTAGGGTGGTTTTGGGGTGGATCTATTGTTTTGGGGTTTTCTTCTGTTTTTTTTTTTTTTTTTTTTTTTTTTTTTTGTGGTGATCGTGTTCTTTTTTGGGGTGTTTTTGACGTGTTTTGGGGTCTCCGTTGCGTTTTACTTGGCTTCTTATTAGTCATCATGGTGGAAAAGTGTAAATTGTGGGTTTTGGAGAACATCAGGTAGGTTTAGGGGGACCTTCGGGGTGGATCTATGGCTTTTGGTATTTTCTTGTGTTTTCTGGGGTGATCGTGTTCTTTTTTGGCGTGTTTTTGACGTGTTTTGTGGTCTCCCTTGGGTTTTAGTTGGCTTCTTATTGGTCTTCATGTTGGAATAGTTTAAATTGTGGGTTTTGGAGAACATCAGGTAGGTTTAGGGGGATATTTGGGGTGGATCTATGGCTTTTGGGATTATCTTCCAGGTTTGGGGTTGATGGCGTTCTTGTTTGGGGTGTTTTTGAAGTGTTTTGTGGTCTCCATTGGATTTCGTTGGGTTCTCGTTGGTCTTTAAGTTCAATGGGAGTGGATTGTGGGTTTTGGAGAAGACCAAGAGAGTTTAGGGTGGTTTGGGGGGAAATTCATGGTATTGGGTTTTTTTCTTCTGATCCTGTTCTTTTTTGGCGTGTTTTTGACGTGTTTTTGGGTCTCCGTTGGGTTTTAGTTGGGTTTTGTTCGTAATCATGTTGGAAAATGGAAAATTCTGGGTTTTGGAGAACACCTGGTAGGTTTAGGATGGTTTTGGGATGGATCTATGGTTTTGTTTTTTTTTTTTTTTTTCTGTTTTTTTGGGGGGTTGATCCTGTTCTTTTTTTGGGGTGTTTTTGACGTGTTTTGGGGTCTCCGCTGGGTTTCGTTGGGTTTTCCTTTGTCATCATGGTGGAAAAGTGTAAATTGTGGGTTTTGGAGTACATCAGGTAGGTTAAGGGGGACTTTTGGGGTGGATCTATGGCTTTTGGGATTATCTTTCTGGTTTGGGGTTGATCACGTTCTTGTTTGGGGTGTTTTTGAAGTGTTTTGTGGTCTCCATTGGATTTCGTTGGGTTCTCGTTGGTCGTTAAGTTCAATGGGAGTTGATTGTGGGTTTTGGAGAAGATCAAGTGAGTTTAGGGTGGTTTGAAGGGAAATTCATGGTATTGGGGTTTTTTCTTCTGATCCAGTTCTTTTTGGGCGTGTTTTTGACGTGTTTTGGCGTCTCCGCTGGGTTTTAGTTGGGTTTTGTTCGTAATCATGTTGGAAAATGGAAAATTCTGGGTTTTGGAGAACACCTGGTAGGTTTAGGATGGTTTTGGGATGGATCTATGGTTTTGTTTTTTTTTTTTTTCTGTTTTTTGGGGGGTTGATCCTGTTCTTTTTTGGGGTGTTTTTGACGTGTTTTGGGGTCTCCGCTGGGTTTTACTTGGCTTCTTATTGGTCATCATGGTGGAAAAGTGTAAATTGTGGGTTTTGGAGAACATCAGGTAGGTTTAGGGGGACTTTTGGGGTGGATCTATGGCTTTTGGGATTTTCTTTCGTTTTTGCGTATGATCGTGTTCTTTTTTGGGTTGTTTTTGACGTGTTTTGTGGTCTCCGTTGGGTTTTGTTGGGTTTTCCTTTGTCATCATGGTGGAAAAGTGTAAATTGTGGGTTTTGGAGATCATCATGTAGGTTTGGGGGGACTTTTGGGGTGGATCTATGGCTTTTGGGGTTTTCTTTCGTTTTTGGGGGTGATCCTGTTCTTGTTTGGGTTGTTTATGACGTTTTTTGGGGTCTCCGTTGGGTGTTGTTGGGTTCCTAATGGGTTTTATGGTGGTCGGGAGTGGACTTTGGGATTTGGAGAACATCAGGTAGGTTTAGGGGGACATTTGGGGTGGATCTATGGTTTTGGGGTATTTTCTTCCAGTTTTCTGGGGTGATCCTGTTCTTTTTTGTGGTGTTTTTGACGTGTTTTGGGGTCTCCGTTGGGTTTCGTTGGGTTTTCCGTTGTCATCATGGTGGAAAATGGTAAATTGTGGGTTTTGGAGAACATCAGGTAGGTTTAGGGGGCCTTTTGGGGTGGATCTATGTCTTTTGGGGTTTACTTCTGTTATTTTGGGATGATCCTGTTCTTTTTTGGGGTGTTTATGCCGTGTTTTGGTGTCTCCGTTGGGCTTTGTTGGGTTCCTAATGGGTTTTATGGTGGTTGGGAGTGGACTTTGGGTTTTGGAGAACATCAGTGTGGTGTTTTTACCGTGCTGGGCAGCTAAACCCCACAACCGCTCTCTCACTCCCCCTCCTTTAGATGAGGAGGGGGAGAAGTAAAGCAAAGAACAACTCACGGGTTGAGATAAGGATAATTATTTAAAGGGAAATAATTATAATAATTAAATAAAGACTACCATGAACTAAACAATTTAACTAAGGGGAAGTAAAAGGGAAAAGGGGAACAAGGGAGGAAAACAAACAAACAAAATAAATGAAAGCTATATGGAAGTGCAGAGGAAAGAAATTACTCTCTACTTCCCACAAATGAGCGATGATTGACCACGTCCTTGAAGCAAGGCCTCAACGCACGCAGCCGGTGTTCGAGAGGAGGACCGAGGTCTTCTCAACGAGAGCCCACCCCTCCCCTCTTCTTCCTGTTTCCTCCTTTTATTGCTGAGTGTGACACCACATGGTATGGAATATCCCTTTGATTGGTTTAGGTCAGCTGCCATAGTGATGTTTCTCTCCTCACTTTTTGCCCACCCCCTAGGAGGGTTAGAGAAAGGCCCAATGCTGTGCCACTGCTGCTCAGCAGTAGACACAACACTGGTGTGATAACACTGCTGTTCCAGCTACAAGTACAGAGTACAGCACTGTATGGGCTGCTGCCGGGAAAGTTAACATTCCAGCCAGACCCAGTACAATCAGGTAGGTTTAGGGTGGTTTTGGGGTGGATCTATGATTTTGGGGATTTTCTTTCGTTTTTGGGCGTGATCCTATTCTTTTTGGGGGTGTTTGTGACGTGTTTTATGGTCTCCGTTGGGTTTTGTTGCGTTTTCCGTTGTCATCGTGGTGGAAAATGGTAAATTGCGATTTTTGGAGAACTTCAGGTAGTTTTAGGGGGACTTCTGGGGTGGATTCATGGTATTTGAGTTTTTCTTCTGTTTGTTGGGATGATCCTGTTCTTTTCTGGGGTATTTTTGACGTGTTTTAGGGTCTCCGTTGGGTTTCGTTGTGTTGTCGGTCGTCGTTAAGTTCAATGGGAGTGGATTGTGGGTTTTGGAGACGATCGGGTGAGTTTAGGGTGGTTTTGGGGAGAAATTCATGGTATTGGGGTTTTTTCTTCTGATCCAGTTTATTTTTTGGCGTGTTTTAGATGTGTTTTTGGGTCTCCGTTGGGTTTTAGTTGGGTTCTTGTTGGTCATCATGTTGGAAAATTGTAAATTGTGGCTTTTGGAGAATATCAGGTAGGTTTAGGGTGGTTTTGGGGTGGATCTATTGTTTTGGGGTTTTCTTCTGTTTTTTTTTTTTTTTTTTTTTTGTGGTGATCCTGTTCATTTTGGAGGTGTTTTTGACATGTTTTGGGGTCTCCGTTGGGTTTTACTTGGCTTCTTATTGGTCATCATGGTGGAAAAGTGTAAATTGTGGGTTTTGGAGAACATCAGGTAGGTTTAGGGGGACCTTCGGGTTGGATCTATGGCTTTTGGTATTTTCTTGTGTTTTCTGGGGTGATCGTGTTCTTTTTTGGCGTGTTTTTGCCGTGTTTTGTGGTCTCCCTTGGGTTTTAGTTGGCTTCTTATTGGTCTTCATGTTGGAATAGTTTAAATTGTGGGTTTTGGAGAACATCAGGTAGGTTTAGGGGGATATTTGGGGTGGATCTATGGCTTTTGGGATTATCTTCCAGGTTTGGGGTTGATGGCGTTCTTGTTTGGGGTGTTTTTGAAGTGTTTTGTGGTCTCCATTGGATTTCGTTGGGTTCTCGTTGGTCTTTAAGTTCAATGGGAGTGGATTGTGGGTTTTGGAGAAGATCAAGAGAGTTTAGGGTGGTTTGGAGGGAAATTCATGGTATTGGGTTTTTTTCTTCTGATCCTGTTCTTTTTTGGCGTGTTTTTGACTTGTTTTTGGGTCTCCGTTGGGTTTTAGTTGGGTTTTGTTCGTAATCATGTTGGAAAATGGAAAATTCTGGGTTTTGGAGAACACCTGGTAGGTTTAGGATGGTTTTGGGATGGATCTATGGTTTTGTTTTTTTTTTTTTTTCTGTTTTTTTGGGGGGTTGATCCTGTTCTTTTTTTGGGGTGTTTTTGACGTGTTTTGGGGTCTCCGCTGGGTTTCGTTGGGTTTTCCTTTGTCATCATGGTGGAAAAGTGTAAATTGTGGGTTTTGGAGTACATCAGGTAGGTTAAGGGGGACTTTTGGGGTGGATCTATGGCTTTTGGGATTATCTTTCTGGTTTGGGGTTGATCACGTTCTTGTTTGGGGTGTTTTTGAAGTGTTTTGTGGTCTCCATTGGATTTCGTTGGGTTCTCGTTGGTCGTTAAGTTCAATGGGAGTTGATTGTGGGTTTTGGAGAAGATCAAGTGAGTTTA